>NW_008751651.1:2282068-2422098 GCF_000230625.1 Exophiala dermatitidis NIH/UT8656
TGGTGCACTCGGTGGGGGGAACAACCGACGAGTGCTGACGGAGTGCACGGTTAGTACGCGCCAATATTCCATTCGTCTGGGGAGCCCGGATGTGAAAGTCATTAGCTGTGCAGAGGAGAGTTGAGCAGTTACAACGATCAAAATTTGTCTGCTGAAGTTACTATACTGTATCATCAGTAGAAACTTGAAAGTCTCCCATAAACCTCCCGGATGGCGCAGGACTTGTTTACTTCCTTTTGTGTTGGCTGGCTTCAAGTTCCCGAGGCTGATGACAGAGTCGCTCCACAAACGACGTTTGCCCGCCCCCAACGGTGGTCTACCCTGCCCAATATCGACAGTCAAACCAGCAGCTTTGATAGCTTTTTCCGCTCTTCAAGTTGTTGATAGCCAGCGGTGGTGGCCGGGAGAAGATACCAGCTGATGCCCACGGCTGTCGTGTCCTTGGGGTGCCCTCGGACGACTGACAGTGCATCAAACCCGGTTGACAGTCCTCATACCAATAGCTTAAAAAGCTTAGGGAGAAGCGCGTGGTACAGTAGCCATGGTGCTTCCCAACTCCAGGAATTCAAGGCGATCTTTACACCACTGGTCCTATCGAGTTGATACTGTGCCTAAGCAGCTGTGCTCGCCATGTCCACAGCCAGAATCTGGCCTGCTGCCACGGCCTGACGTTGAGGTGCCTGCGGTCAGTCTGAAGTAGAATGCACTAGGACTTCTGCAATGGAAGAGCTCAAGCTCATGAACCCCTGCAGCTTTCCCTTTCCATAGGTAACACAACCGTTGAAATCTCAACATTCTGGACCTCGTTTCGAAGAGTGACACCAGGGACAAGCGTGCCGTCAACAAGAAAATCGATTGCTCTGTCCAGTTGCGCCAGAAACATTGGCCGCTTACCGTGCTCGAAGCTCTTGATTTTTTACTAGACACGTGCATGAAGACTTGGTCTTTTCGAGAGGATGGTTTTTTTTTTCCTCTGGTGCCGTTTCTCTTGCAAAAGGGATAACGGGAGAACTGGGTGCACTCTAGCGTTGACTTGACCACGGGGTAGGACAAAGAATTCCGCAGCAGCATATCAATCCAGCCCGGCTGCCACCCGTAGTACTAGCATGCCGACAACAGAGCGGTGGAAGCGCCCCGGTTGGTTCGTCGGGTAAGAGGACTCACCGTGTGGTTCTCGCTCATCCGCTTAGATGCATGAACTTTGTGACAGTAGCCACCACGCGAATATCTGCCAGCGGTGTTTCCTATCGTCTACTGCCCCACGATGCAGTCTAGTGAGCTTTTGTTGTAGTTGGGCGTTTCAAGATAGCAAGAACCGTATACTATTAGACCGGAACGTATGGGGGCATACAGCGGCATAGGTACCTATAGGTTACTTGCCGGCGTTAAGATAGTAGTAGTGGATAGCCTGAGTGACGGCAAGTCATTGAAACGGCTGTTGTTGGCTAAAGATTCGCACCAGCAAGAAGATCGCCGGCGGGAATGCCAGGCGCTGTCATCGTCTATTAATATTACTGTTTCGAGGATGCGCGGATAGGCCGTTTACCAGGTCTTATTCAAATGGCACTGCACATTGCCAGTGGCACGGCCCTGAGGGGGCCCCTTTGAATGCAATGCAGTCTCAAGTCTCACACGGACTAACTTTAGGCGGCACCGGTTTGAGGTGAGAATGCTGTCAATCTGTCTCCTTGCTTGACAGCCTTCAGAAGATAATAAATACACAGACGGACCGACTGTTAGGCAGAATTCTGACAGTCACGGCAAGCCGTCATCCCGCCATTCAGCAATGTCCACGTCTCGTCGCCCTTCTTGATGTGTGTTGTTATGTTTATTAGACCCCGGTTTCCTCGAGTCCTTCTCATGCTCCTCAGTTTCTGCCCCAGAACTCTTTTTCCAGGCGCAATTACTGTATCCTTGAACATTGGTCACAATTAATCTGCTGTTAAATATATTCATTCAAAGGTATTTCCCTCCAAGAGACTAGAGCTGAGCCACCCCGAAGGGCTAATCACCGTTAGACTCCCAGCCGGCAACCCTACCGAAATCGCCCCTCGGCCATTAGCGTTTCCTCTGCCTCACCCATACACTGCACTGCCAGTGCACCCCCACGAGACAAACCCGCGAGAGAGATACGATATGCTGGTGACCTGGCCAAAGGCAAAAGTGCTTTGAGTTCATTTATTTCAGAATGGCAAAGTCACGTCAGCGTTCTCTGACAAACGAGGTGGCGTTCGAGTCTCTACCACCTGCCCTGCGGCGAAAAGTGAGTGCAGTGTGTTGCGGTTATGTCCTACTTTCGCTTGTCTGCACATCCCCCGGGAAGAGGAGTTGGAACCTACACAGGACCCCTGGGCACTCGGCAAGCCACCATCTCTGAAACAGACAGGAAAGGAGAAAGAGCAAATGCGCGCATCATCACACTGGACGGCCTATTATCTTCTTTGACGTCTCCCCGAAGCCGCCGGTCAATGGGCTACGCAGTGGTGTCCACGTCACTTGCACAGAGGCCTCCTCGCCTCAAGCACCCGGTCAGGGACTGATTGCACGCCGGTTACCTCTCTTGGGCTGCTTGGGGTCTAGGGCTGCTGTTCACTGCCCAAACAGTCACCCCGGGCATGCCTAGCAGCTGTTTGTGCCCCTGCTCGCGGCACGGTCCTCTTCAGGCCAGGGGCGCCACATCCACGGACCAACCCCAGTCTTTGGCTTATTCCACCAGTCACGTCTGTGCACGGCCCAACTTTGTTTCGCGCGACCGTTGACATCTTTGTCGATCGCTTATCCTGCAGGTCTACAGGCTAACATGTGTGTTGCACCAGTATTTTAGCAGCTTAGAACGTCTCAGACTAGCACAAGATGTCAACAGCCTCCAACAGTCTTACAGTCGTCCCCATCCTGAGCCTAAGCCGTCGATTCTTCAGCATCCAAATAATAGCACTTGGGCCGCCACTGCGCCCTCGAACAGACCCTTCCTTCTCGCAGCCAGCCTGCTACAGCCCGGGTTACTGCTAAACGGGAACAAACTCCGCAAGAGGCGGGCCTCCACGACGAACAGCAGAGCCACCCCATCAACGGTCGCCTGGTTTGCATCTCTGCCTCCCGCTCTTCAGAAGAAGCTATTCTCCAAGGAGGAGTGCTTGTTTTATACTCAGGACAGCAGCACTGTCATCCTGGACTCCGCGGACGAAATTCTGCGCAGACGTAGCTCCAACACCAAGCGACAGGCCGCTCTCGAGGCTGGCAGTTCTGACGACGAGACTGCAGTGGATTGGGAAGAGCCCAAGCACCAAGAACGGGTGGACTCGGCCGTCGATATGGGTGATTATAATGCGGATGGGTTTCGATGGTTGGACGATGAGGCAGACCTGGACCTGAAGTTGGACGACTATCATGAAGCCATTGCAGAAACCGCGCGAAGGACGGCATCTTTTTCAGAACCGGTGAGACGTCCGTTTAAACGGAATACGTCGCTTTCGAGCATACCTATCCGACGTCCACGCAAGTCGACATCATCCTCACGCGGCCAAGTCGAACCTGCCAGTCCGCCGGCCTTGCCGTCTGAGCCTCTTCACTTCCCATCACCATCGCCCTCCTTCACCCTGAAACACGCACGATCCCAGGCATCCTTAAATTCTATCGACCCGCGAGCCACCCATTATCAGGACCCTGCCGCGCGAATGAAGCTTAGGCTTTATCTGGCCTCCCCACAGAAGTTCGACGAGGCCATCGAGTTTGGGTTTCCCTCAATCGGGATGAAGACCAAGCACAAGGATCGTACGAGACCAATGACCAGCCCTCAACCAAGACCTGATGTCAATCGCACGTTCTTTCACGACGACGACACCCCATCATTATCAGGGGACGATGGAGATGACGCGGACGACCCTGATACACTCTTCAATCCCAGTACCCCTGAAGATACCGTCTTCCAGATGCACCGGCCTACGAAAAAGCCCAGTGTGGATGGGAATGTCGGCTTAAAACCAGTGTCCACGAGACGACAGCCCGAGATGTATGCTCGCGGCGGCATAGGCTTCGACCGGGAGATGACGCTGCATATGACATTGACACGACCAGACCTACGCTCGCCTGGGGAAACACTACCGAGTTGTCAGAAGAATGTCAACGATCTACCTCTGGAACGGCCCGAACTGCTCTCGGATGGCCACATGGTCTCAATTTGGGATACCTTGCCTCCTGAGGAATCGAGGGTGAAGAGATTCCTGCGGAAGTTGAGGCTGAAATAAAGCCTGACTGTGTGTGTGCTTTTTTAGTTGGCATCGCTGTTTTGATCTTCAGAGAGCGGGAAATACCATGTGCAACCATAGTGTTTAGCGTAGGAGTTCTGGACTGGAGTTCTGAACGCAGGGAAAGGGAATAATACCCTGGCGGCAGGTGTAATCAATTTATTCGTTTTCTGTCCACCGATATGGTGGGATCTAATACTATGTGCTGGAGTAGTCTTAAAGGACTGTATCTGCCGGTGACAGTGCCACACTGTGAACGATACCTAGCCGTTTGCTCGCTCTCCTTGCATCAATAAAAGTCCTCTTAATAATGGGAGTAACTTGTTGATACCTAGGTATTAAAGCTGTCCTGCACCGAAGTGGACAAACTGGCCCGTGTCGAAAACCACGTCAGCCTCCGGGAGCTGCCAGTGCCACCTGTGCCACAGCTCCCAGCGCCATTCATTCGCACGCCGCTGACACACGCTAAGCACCAGTTGCCGCATCACTCCAGGCAGTCCAGGCACTGCTCTATGCTGCTATCAGTACTACGACGTCGCAGCCTCGAGAATTAATTGTTCGCCGCGGGCAACTTTTGGGTGCTACAATCCATCAATCTGTCCATTTCATCCTGTTCATCTTTCTTTCACTCTTGTCTCTTCTTGGTCGCTCCCTGATTCTCCCCTCTGGTCCAATGCGGTGATCGAACATGGTAATCCGTTCTCTCTGTCGTCGCGCGCTCGCCTCGTCATTTGTTATCCTCCTGTTGCTGGTTGTCCTCTCGCCGCAGCCTGGCCACGCAAAGAAAGATGGCCCGACCATCGCCTCCACCAAGTTCGAGCATCCCCTCGAGGGCGTTTTCTACTTTGACGATTCGGATATCATCATCGGACATGACAGAGAATTGAACACGGTGTGGCGCAGTGCCGACGCCGGCGAGACGTGGCAAGAAGTCAATGACGAGGGCCAGTCGGGAAACGCTTGGGACCTGTATCCTCATCCTTACGACAACAAGCGTGCATACATCCTCGGAATCTCGTCTGAGCATTGGATCACGACGGACCGAGGCGAGACGTGGAGAAAATTCAGTAGTGCTGGTACCAGTCTTGCCTTGTTCCGCAACAGTCCATTGAGCTTCCATGGACGCGATCCTTCAAAGGTCATCTGGAACGGCGAGCGTTGTGCAGCGTTGTACTGCACCGAGATCTCCCTGTACACAGACGATGACTTCAAGACCATCAACGAGATGGGTCGTGAGACCAGAGGCTGTCAGTGGGCTGTGGGAACACCGGACTTCGCCCTGGATGTTGCTGCCGAAGTTGAGGATCGAGTGTTCTGCATTGTACAGGGACTGTATTCTCCCTGGCCTAAAGACAACCGGATGCTGGTTTCTGACGATTTCTTCGACGAGGAGGAGGTTGAGCCTGCGCTAGACGAAGGACGAGCGGTGACTGGCATCATTAGCATGGCTTCTGTCAAGGGAAACTTGGTTGCAGCAGCAAAGTCCGAGGGCACGGATGAGCTGGCTCTCTACGTGACGAAGGACGGATCACAGTGGCATCGAGCCGAGTTCGGCCAACATCGGATTAATGAAGATGCTTACACCATCCTCGAAAGCACCAACTACAGCATGCAAGTGGATGTTCTGGGGTCCAGACCGTCCAACCCCATGGGCTACCTATTTACCTCGAACTCGAACGGGACCTATTTCACGCGCAACATCGATCACACCAACCGAAATATCTACGGCCGTGTTGATTTTGAGAAAGTCCAGAACATTCAAGGCATCGTCTTGGTCAACACGGTGGACAACTGGAAAGAGGTCGAAGCCTCAACCATTGTTGACAAGAACATCGTGTCGCAGATCAGTTTTGATGACGGTCGGACGTTTCAAGATCTGAAGGTCGGTGACAAGAAGCTCCACCTTCATTCGGTGACCGATGCCCGGCAGGGAGGTAGGATATTCTCCAGCCCGGCCCCTGGTATAGTCATGGGAGTCGGCAACACTGGGAAATACCTCAAACCTTACGAGGAGGGTGACCTCTTCGTCTCTGATGACGCTGGCGTCACGTGGTACAAGGGGCTTGACGGGGCTCATCTGTACGAGTTTGGTAACCAGGGTGCAGTTATCGTTGCGATTGACGACGAGGAAGCCACCAGTCACATCCAGTATTCAATTGATCATGGCAAGACCTGGACCAAGGCCGACCTGGGCGAGAAGATCCGCGCCAAGTTCTTGACGACGGTTCCTGATTCCACTACATTGAGGTTTCTTCTCATGGGGTACCATGGCACGGGGTCCAAGTCAGAATGGAAGATGTTCAAGATCGACTTTGAGGGCCTTCATGAACGAGCCTGTAAGAAGGGTGATTTTGAACGGTGGCCGGCCCGTGTTGATGCGGATGGCAAACCCAGCTGCATCATGGGGAGGAAGCAGTTTTTCCGCCGACGCAAGGCTGACGCGGAGTGTTTCATTGACGCCGATTTCAAGGACCCCGAGCCTGAATTCGAGCCTTGCGTCTGTACGATTGCAGACTTTGAATGTGACTACAACTTTGTTCGGGATCCTGAAGACCGAACAAAGTGCATTCCAGCTGCACCGATCCCCATACCAAAAGGGGAATGCAAAGACATTAAAGACACGTTCAAAGGACCTTCTGGATGGCGATTGATTCCGGGCGACGAATGCACTCGCAAGGGAGGGGAGGAACTCGACAAGGAAATCGACAGACCTTGTTCGGATTCGGCCAAGAAGCCTGCGTCCGGTGAGATCGCTGTTGAGAAGACCAATTTCGACGCCGACCGCTTTTCTGAGTGGTATTACTTGGAAAGAAGCGACACATCGCAGGGGACTGATGAAACCATTGTCATGCGTACCAGCGAGCAGGATATCTACCTCTCTCGGGATCATGGCAAGACCTGGAACCCGATCCTTGAAGGGGAGCCTATCACCTCTATCGTCCCAAATCCTCACTACTATGATGCAGTGTATTTTCTTACTGGGTCGAAGACAGTGCATTATACCATTGACCGTGGAGATCGGTTTGATCGGTTTTCGGCACCGGAAAGGCCCAGCAACTTGAGGCTGCCGACCTTGAGATTCCATCCAGATTACAAGAACTGGCTGCTCTGGTCCGGTTCGGTTGGAAAGGATGACCACACCAATATCTTTTACTCCAAAGATCGAGGTGACAACTGGCAGACTCTGGTTCGCTACGCAAGAAAGTGCGAATTTATCGCCCGCGAAGGTCGGGCCAACGCCGATCAACTCATCTACTGTGAGCAGTATGAAGACGAAAACCCCGAAAAGAACCTCATGCTGTTGTCGAGCGAGAATTTCTTTGCTGACTCGACGGTCCACTTCCCTGACATCTTGGACTTTGCAACCATGTCCGAGTTTATCATTGTCGCGGCAAAGACGGAAGATAGGCAAGGGCTGAAGGTGGACGCAAGCGTGGATGGTCGGACTTTTGCACCCGCGGAGTTTCCCAAAAACTTCCAGGTTGCTCACCAACAAGCCTACACTGTGCTAGACAGCTCGACCCATGCCGTCTTTCTCCACGTCACTGTCAACGCGGCTCCAGATCGTGAATACGGAGCCATTATCAAATCCAATAGCAACGGAACTTCGTATGTTTTTACTTTGGATGCCGTGAACCGAGACCATGAGGGATTCGTCGACTTTGAGAAAATGCAAGGACTCGAAGGTGTTGCAATGGTCAATGTCGTTTCTAACATCAAAGAGGTAAACGACGGGGAGAAGAAGAAGCTCAAGTCAATGATTACCCACAATGACGGTGCCGAGTGGGCACTGCTGCCTCCGCCCAAGAACGACGCGCTGGGCCACGACTACAAATGTGTCAAGGAAGCTAACAAGGCGACGGAGAAGTGCTCCCTCCATATTCACAGCTACACTGAGCGCGCGGACAAGTCGGCTACGTTCTCCAGCCCCAGCGCGGTGGGCCTCATGCTTGCAGTCGGCAATGTGGGCGAATATCTTGCTCGTAAGGACGACGAGAGCACCGACACGTTTATCACCCGTGACGCTGGCATTACATGGTCGTCGGTCAAGAAGGGCAGCTATATGTGGGAATATGGCGACCAGGGCAGTATTATTGTCATTGTCAAGGAGTCGCAACCGACAAAGAGTCTGTTCTATACTCTCGACGAGGGCCAGAGCTGGATCGAGTATGAATTCTCGCCCAAAATCGAGATGCAAATCGACGCAATCACCACGCTCCCATCCGACAACTCTCTCAACTTTTTACTCTGGGGTCGTGAAATCGGGTCCGGTGCGCGACGAGGAATCTTTACAGTCAACGTTGATTTCAGTGGCCTCCTACAACGGCAGCGCCAGTGTGACTTGGACGAGAAGAATCCCGTCAACGACGATTACTTCCTGTGGGAACCCAAACATCCCATGCAAGATGACAATTGTCTCTTCGGACATGTGGCACAATACCATCGCAAACGGCCTGAAGCCGATTGCTACAATGGCAAGCAAATCGACCATCTGCACAACATTGCGCGCAACTGCAGCTGCACGCGGCAAGACTTTGAATGCGATTACAATTACCAAATGCAAGCGGATGGATCGTGTGAGCTCGTTCCGGGACTCCAGCCTGCCGACCACGAACAGAATTGTCGCGACAATCCTGATCAAGTGGAATTCTGGTATCCGACGGGGTACAGGCGGATTCCATTGACGACATGTCAGGGTGGACTGGAACTCGACAAGATCGAAAGTAAGCCGTGTACGGGGAAAGAGAAAGAGTACCGCAAGAAACATGGCGTCAGTGGCGCTGCCCTCTTTTTCGCTATTGTCATTCCCCTCTGTGCCGCTGGAGGTGTGGGCTATTGGGTCTACACCAAATACAAGGCTGGGTTCGGAAGTTTCGGTCAGATCAGGCTCGGCGAGAGTATGGGATCGAGTAGCCCCTCTGGCGAATCCCCCTGGATCGCCGTCCCTGTGGCTATTGTCGCTGGGATCGTCGCCGTCGCAAAGGCTACTCCTTTGTTGGTTATGAGTCTCTGGAGAAGTGCAAAGGGGTATATGCCCCTGCGATCGGGCGGAGGCAGCGGCACTACAGGAGGCTTAGGTCGGTTCGGTCTTGGAAGGGGTCCCAACGCCGCCGGGTACGGTGCCCCGTACCGCTCGAGAGATGCCTTTGCCAGACGCGGTCAGGATTATTCCCAGGTCGTCGAGGATGACGAGTTACTTGGGGACGGGCTCGATGTGGATGAAGAAGAAGAGGTCTGAATCTCAACAAAGACGACATAGGACAGAGGGTGCCATTACTAGTATCTGGAACTAGAACTTCCAAAGTTGTACAATGCCTTGGCTTTGAGCACAGGGATGCCCTGCCATATACAGACAGCCAGCAGCACTGCAGTGCCATGATGGACCAGCAGGACCAAGGAGCGAGCGATTGATTGGATTGTACCCACAGACACTTACTCCTCTTTGGCACCGCACCGCAATAGATATTTACTTGAACTGACCATTGGCAGTTGGTGGGCACCACCTTTTCTTGCCCCAGCAAGTGCTGTACGACAACTGATTGTTGTACATGCACGCACCAAACATAGAGACATCTTGCGCCTTTAAGACTACCTAGGTACCTACCTAGTGGATATGTTTGACTCGCCATACGTTGTCCAGCGTTCCACGGATACTAGTAGTGGCAGTGATCGCGGAAAATGGTGGTGGTAGTCTCACAATTAAGGTACAGCACGAGAGTGGGAGGCAAGTCCCCCTTTATCATCAAAGATACTGTAATGCGCCTCACCTGCACTTACGTACATAAGTGCAGTGACTTGAACTTGCACGCGGCGGGGTTCAAGTTTCTCGGGCATCGAGTTGTGAACATGCAAGTGGCAGTGAGCCGGAAGAAACAGAGAACTTGAAGGAGCAGAGGGAAAGCGGACAAAAAATAAAAAGGAGCTAGTCATTGATGCAGACACCGGGTAGGAGGATAGGAGATACAAGGGCATAAATCCAAAATGAACAGTCTGGCTTGTTTGCCTTGTGACGTTGGTCATGAGCCACTGGGAACGACAATGCGGACAAGATTTGGAATGGTGGTTAGGACGAAAATGAAGGCAGCAACACCAGGCACGACAGTTATGTTGTATGCTTGTGTGGAAGTGTGTGATTTCTTCAGTTCACTCTATCCAGAGGAAAAGATAGTGGTGTATCATTCTTTTTTTGTATTTCTGGCTTTTAATGTGTGTTTCCAACTCCTCTCGCAATGACTTGTCCTGATCATGATCCCGATTAGAAGTGTTGACATCTGTCCATGCCGGGAGGATTGCATGCTCCCACAAAGGTTCGCCTTGTCTGTTTTATCTTTATCTCATGTTGGCTGCTTCACCCCACGGTTGTGTTACTGCATCGACATCGACATTGAGTTTGTGGTCCATGAGTCCGTCGGCAGAGGGAGATTTGGCTGCGGGAGGATTATCGTGCCAGGCCCGGGAGGATTAGTTCGGGTTGGATTGGAGAGGGTCGGAGATATTTGTTTTGGGTTTGATGAGTTTATTTGGCAAAAGCCTCCTCGACCCGCTTGACGGCCTCCTCCTTGGAGATGCCGTAGGCGGCGGCGACCTTGTCGGCCAGGGCGTCACGATTACCGGCGACAGAGGCAAAGTCCTCCGGGGTGAGCTTGTCAAAGGTCGCTCGGATCTTGGCTTTGGTAGCTTCGTCGGCCATTGTGACGGATTGGTTTTATGTGAAGAAGGTTTGGAAAGGTATGTGTAGTGGTAGTTGGGAGGAAAGAACAGGTACTGATGTCCGAGGGAATTGGGGGATGAATGATTTGCTTATATACCTTGGTATACAGTAGTACAACACGTCAAGGTAAGGTGGGTAGGTAGGGGGGTAAAGTGGGTATGTGGGTAAGTTGTATCTCACACCGCCACTGCTGTTGCTAAACCTGGGATTCATCCCTCTTCTGCCCCTCCATTCATGCATGTTATCCCTTGTTGTGTCCCTCTTTTGAGGGTAAGAGTAAGGCTTCGGCCTTGGAGGGGCCCATTGCAGTGAAGTGCCTAGGAATTACCCCACCAGGAGCACCTCTACAATGTCCTGTGAGGTTCTGTTGTGATATGGTGCAATCTTCGTTTTAACCACGGTGTCCAAATTGAAGTCATGTCTCGTGTTGAACCGTGGGTGACGGGAGAGTGGACGGGCCGATGGACCAAGCAAGGCGCCGGAAGTTAGTTTTTTGCCAGCGAACAGCAAACAGAGAACAGTAAAACTACTGAAGTAGTACGGCCTCGGCGAGCGGGACTCGCGTGAAACTCGACTCGAGCGACTCCGACCCCACGACCTGCGATGGACTTCTGGCGGTGTGTACGCTGCGAGAGAAAGAGTAGTAATGCCGAGCAGTAGTAGTAAAACAAAGGAGTGTCTAACTGTGTCACTTACGTTGTGGTTGTTGCCCTCAAACATGGTGGACTTCACGCTGAAAGAGTACATTAGAAGTGCTTTGTGTTGTTCACATTGCCGTCATTGTTTTGTTGTCGGTTTGTGGTGTGCTGGCTGTCAGCTGTCACCCATAACTGTACCCCTGTCTGGTGCCCCTCGATCCATTCTTTCTCGGACACAGCTGGGGAGTCTGAAGCCAAACTGCGCAAGGGTCCCGTGGAACAAATAAAACGCCATCCATTTTAACGAGCTTTGAGCTGTAATTAGCGCCTTGCTGCAGATAAAGACCCTCCGAGCGGCCCCTCTAAGGCTGTTTTCCTTCTGTGGATCCCTAGTACTGTGTCCCTTGACAAGAGGAGACCGGTCCCTCGTGCAAACGGAATGTCAAGAGCATGGAGGCCAAGGTAAGGAGTAGAACCGGTATCTTGCTGTTCATCGAAAGTGGCGGAAGGGCTGACTGTGGTTTGATTCTGACACTGCTCGTCGGTAGGAGGAAGATTTTCGGCTACTTCTTGGGCTCGTGGGCTCGCTTCGACAAGTTTGCTAAGGCCACCGTGGGATATTGGGCGCTCCTTGGCATTACGTCCGGTCGACAGCTAGCAGTAACACGGCAGTAATCGGGGCAGCTTATCTTGAGCACAGCATTGAAACTCGTACACCGCCGGATCATCGAGTGGGAATATCGACAGCGGATGGCCGCTTCTGGAAGAATCTGAACTCCTTGTATGCCTCGAATGCTAGCTGAACACTTGTCTCTTGCCTCTGGGCACGGTGTGGGTCAGCCCTGCGGCCTACTTTGCACGTCGCAATGAAGAACGTGAGAAGTCGACTGATCACTTGATCGGAGTCCAGCAGTTGTTGTTTCCCTTCTGCAAGCATCGTTCCATTGCGGCAGCAGACATCTGGAACTGCGGGTTGATTTTGCATTGATTCATGGCGCCACAAGTCCACGTTCAGTCTCTTCATGGCAGCAGAGAGGAGCACACTCCAGCCTGTTATTCACCCGCACAGGCCAAAGTCCATTTCTTTGCGAGGGAAGAGAAAGAAGCGCTATATTGCGAATATATTGAGGAGTAACTAAACCGAAGAGAGGGAAGAAACGCGGACTGATGAGAAGCCGCCAGTTTCAACAGCGAAGATTGAGGGCAGGGACGTCTTTGTCCCGGCGAAAAGTCCTGCCGAACCGATTGCCTCAGTAGGTAAGCAGGACGGAACAACACCAACGGCATCCTTCTGGTCTTTGTATCAACAGTCATGTTCACTGCAGAGCGACGATGAGTGCCGCAGAAATGTAAGTTCCAAAGCGGGGGCTGTTGCTCTGATGCAGAAGCAAAGCCAGCAAAAGGTCGTGTTCCTCCGGCCATGATCTCAAAACAGGTAAGAGGTAATGTGGGTTGATAGGGCTTTGCTGAAGAAAGCCCAACAAGGTCATGCTAAAGAGGAAGTGTCTCCTGTCGAAAGCCATGAACCAGCAAAAAAGGGGATATACAGAGGTTCAGCCTTGCCAGCCTTGCGACTCGCCAAGGCTTCAAGACAGTTTGAACACAGGCAGTGAGGTAGGGTTAACCGCGACTACTCTCACTTGAACCTCACCAGCATCTCTTTTGGACCGCGACTTTGTTGAATCTTCCTCTGACTACTTTAACACCTCTTCGACTAACTGCGACTTCTTTTACTCTTCCTCTACCCACTTCAACACCTCTTCCACTGATTACCACGAAGCCTAGATACATTTAGGCCTGCCTACTGTACTTTCTCTCTTCCGCGAGTCTATTGCACATAGCTACACCTCTCGTGCATTGTCTCATCATCTAGACCAGAGGTCCGCGCTGTGTGCGAAGCTGATTCAGCCAACCTAAGCAGTTAGAGGTTTGTTCCTACTTCCAAAGTCTATGTGCCCACTAGCTGATTCTCTTGAAGTTGCGACAGTCCTAAAGATGTCTTCAAATCCCCCTACCTGGCGTAATGCCACCGCGACCATGGACGAAGACCCGAACCAGACGCAAAACCAAAATGTTGACACTGCACCTCAGAACATGCCACTTAACAACCAAGATAACCGACGCACCGATCAAACCATCACACTCCGCAGAGCAGGTGTGCCGGGTATTCTGAACTCTAACATGCTAGGAACGCCCTGGTTTGATTTCTGGACTGGAGCTGTGGATACAATCACGCTTTCTGGTGTCGAAATTGTCTCGATCGAGAACACTGCAACAGAAACTACGGATCACGCTACCAATACAGCGCCAGAACAAAACCAAGACGAGATCATCAGCACTGAAGACGCAGGGTTTCAGATCGACAACGGTACAGACGCGACAGCAACGACAACAGACTCTTCTGAACTTCCCCAAGAAACCTTCCAGGCAATTGGTGATGACGACATGGGATTCATGCTCTACACCGATGAGGAACTGGACTCATTGGCCAGTGAACTTTTCAGCAATGCTTCTGATCTGCCGCAAGAAAGATTCCCCCAAGAAAGATTCCCCCCTTTGTCTCCTGAGTCTCTTTCTGCTGTGTTCGCTCATGGAACATCCCTCCCAGCTCGCGAGACCGATGAATCACTACAGTGTGCAGCATGTCTCGAAGAGACACTCAACCTCATCCTCCTGCCTTGTGGCCACCAATATTGTCGACCCTGTCTGAACGACCTTATCAGAGAAGGTCTCGCGAACCGAGGATCCTTCCCGCCCAGATGTTGCACCAGCCCACTTGCTGGGGCCATCAACATCGCGTCTATTCAAAAACACCTAGACCCCCACCTTGTCACGCGCTACTTCAGCGTGGTTGAAGAGTTCTCGGTTCCCGATCCTGTGTACTGCGCCAACCCGGTCTGCAGCCGTTTTTTCCAGCATGGCGACCTTCGAGACCTCCTTGACAACAAGTTTGTCCAGTGCACAGACTGTGGCGCTATCACGTGCGTGGAGTGCAAACAAAGCCTTCAACGCCATGTCGGTGAAGACGGAAGGACCTGCCGAGAGAATGAAGACCTGATGGACGCCGAGGACCGCCAACTCGCCAACGCCAACCGCTGGAGACAATGCCCTAGTAAGTACTGTCACTGGTTCCTATATCTACCTGTGCCCTTTTTGCTAACTCATTCTCTTCTCTTCTCTCTAGACTGCAAGAACCTCGTCGAAAAGACCGAGGGCTGCAATCACGTCGTCTGTGATTGCGGCACCGAGTTCTGTTACGGGTGCGGCGGGGCCATCAGCACAGTCGGGCCGGACTGTGACTGTATGGACGAGGGCGAGGAGGAACCGGAGGAGGAAGAGCAGGCAGCGGCCCCTGCGGCTCTTCCGATGGACCCCGTGGAAGCCATGAGGGCATTTGATGCCTTTGTGGACGCCGGCGATACCCTCCGACAGCGACTCCGGGCCACCATCGAGTCGAGCGACCCCCAGCTCCGTAACGCCATGATCAGGGTGTTGCGGCGGGTGGAGGAGGAGGAGACCCTGGTGCGCCTTGAGATGGCGGCGCTGGCGGCGGAGGAGGAGCACTCTGCCTCGCCATAGGCAGGGAGAGGTGCCTTTTTGTTTTGCTTGCTTGCTGTTGTTTGTTTAGAGAGATACCCCCAATGCAATGCGAGTTTTTGGTTTGTGGCTCCGAGAGTCCTTCCGTAACAAAAAACTGTTGCGCTTATGGATCTTAGGAGGATACTGCAGATATAGTGATTCGAGCTCACTATGTAAAAGGAGCATACTCCCTGTAAGTGCTGTATACGCAGATAGATACGCGGAGGGTCCTATGTAAAACAACACTCCCGTGATTCGATCCCAAATCTCACCAGCAACATCGTATCAATATGAGACCCAAGACGACAATTATAGCCAACGTCATGATCGACATCAACAGCTAGAGTCTATTGTCAACTTCTCGTTGAGCCAACTTGCGTCAAACCCCTGACGCCCACAGCCTTACCCCAGCTGCTATCTCAGCCTCGCCCCCTTGGTCCGTGCGCCGCTTTTTCTCAACACCACCACCAGCAGACTCATACGTCACCACTCCAAAATCAAAGAATCATCAACCTACCAACCTGGACTCTTTGACCAAAAAAGCCCTGATGAACCGAGCAATAATTTGGCATGTACCATAGATATACCCAGGTAAGCAGTAGGTACTGCCAGCCTGAGTGGTAGATGTGAGACGTTGAAGTTGCAAAATCCGGTCCCCAAAATCTAGCAGTCGACTCAACCAGATATATAAATTGGGGCATTGCATGCCAAACTCGAACTACGGTTCGAATCTGCTCTGATCTAGGTATCGAGAAGCACGTTGTCTCTGTCGTCTACTATTTCTCTTCCCACTACCCCTCCTAAGCACTACTGATACTCGCTCGAACGATACGCACATATAACATTCGTATCTGTGAGCGAAGCTGCTCGTTTCTTTTCATTTCTTTCTGCGCGGACCTGTCGAAGAGCACACAGCCAGAGTCCTGTTTCCTGCGTCAACAATACATTCCGGATCTGTATCCAGACAGGAACAGGCACAGAACAAGGAGACATAAAGCGCAAAGCTCGAAATACTTACTCGATCGGATCTGCTTCAATTTTGAACAGAGTCAAGCCATTATACCATTGCAACAAATTGAAGGCTGAAGCGGAGTCTAAGCACTGCAGGTTGTCAACACGTTTGTGGGTTGCATTGCATCGCCTTCACTTGGCTGTGAAAGACAAGAAATAAAACCATCAAACAGCAGGTGCTGAAAGCCATTCGACAACTACTCCTATTCCAGTTCCTGCTATCCAGTGTTGAGCTCTCACCCTCCACTCCCGCTTTGCATTTTTTTCTTCAAATCATGAACGGCAAACAGAAGTCCAATCCCAAGATGAAATCCATGTCCGATCTCATGGTCCAATCGGACCGTGACTGGCGCCGCCAAAGGGCAGCGGACAGTCAAACTCAACGACAATACCAATTCGATTATCAGAATCGGACTCATTGTCTGGTCCCGTCTCAGTCTCAGCTTCAGCACTTTCGATCTCAAACTGTCACTACTGGGACCCAACCAACAGAACAAAAGCCAGTAGTGGTGACCAAATCAACGGTAGCGACCTCAACCGCACCAGCAACAACGACACCCTCTGCTTCGACGACCACCACAACGGCAGCAAAATCGTCATCATCATCAATCCAAATAACAACTCGCACCGACCTGTCCCTTCTCTACCGCCTTCTCCGTTTGGCCATCCGGCCCCTTCGTCCACGCCTAGTTTCACCACCCAAAACACCGTTCCCGCCCGGATCGATCCGCTTGTTTGAGGAGAACGATCACGGCATGAAACGGAAATGGGGATGTAATGTCGTCGAGTCGCGGCGCGAGGGGGTCTGGGAATATACGTTTTGTCCTGACTTTGATGAATCTCAATCTCGATCTCGACCTCAATCTCAATCCAAGACGATCTGGAACGAAAACCAAGATGAAAAGAGGGATCATCGCTGCCCATTGGAAAAATCGTATCGTCGTCACCAAGTCTATTACTTCGCCGGCGGAGGGTTTCAAGCGCCTCCATCGGGGGAACACTGGTTATTCCTGGCGCAACTGGCGAAAGAGTGCGGTGAGCATTCTGAGATCGAGATTGGGATTACTCTCGTCTCTTACCCGCTCGCCCCGTCTTCTCCGGCAGCAGACTCGTTGCCCATGATGCGAACGTGGTTGACCAGTGTGCTTGACGAGGCTAGACTCTCGGGTGATACGGTCAGTTTGGCCGGTGATAGTAGTGGTGGGAACATTGCGTTGAGTCTGGGGTTTTGGGCGGTTGAGCATTATAAGGAAGACGAAACGAATTTGAAGAGTTCCGGTGCCGTCGACAAAGGTACTGCGTTTCCCCTGCGCTCTGTGCTATGTATCTCGCCACCCGTTGACATGCGAAATACGAATCCTGCGATTTCAGAGTGCGACAAGGTCGATCCTGTGCTTACGATGGGTCTAACGGAGCGGATTGCTCGAGAGTGGACAGCGGCAGACAGCAGCAGGGAGAATACAGCAAAGAAGATATCGTATTCGTCCGAGTCTTCATCTTCAGCATCGTCCAGAGATGTTGAACCTGCTCCATGTGTGCCATTCTCCTCCGAAGATCCAAGTACTTCCCCACTACTGAATCCAGAATCGGCCTTTCGTGCACTCAAGGAAAGAGGTGTGTCGGTCCACGGAGTCATAGGCACACATGATGTGCTGGCGCCGGACGCTCTAGAGTTCCTCCGCCGCTGTGAAAGTCAGGGCATTAATGGTCGGTGGCTGGTTTGGGAGGGCCAGATGCATTGTTTCCCACTAGCGGGGGGATATCAGAAGTTGGGTCTTAGGGAGGGACGGGTCGGGAGGCAGTTTGTATTGGATCTGTTGAGGAATGATGCTCGCATTGAGAGGTCTTGAAGCAGTCAACTCGTAAGTGATCATGGACGAGATTGTTTTCCAAGTTGTTTGTTCGCAGTCCGACCTTCTGCCTGGGGTACTGGTATTATTGAATAATTTGAAGCAGTAGTGATAATGATAATAACAACAATGATAATGATAATGATAATAAAATTTGTGGTTCATTCCGCAACGTCCGTGGTCGCCGTACCTGCGGCAACAGGGTCGTCCAACATACCCTTCTCGCCGAGAGTGATGATGGCTTCCAACAGCCTTCTTCTTTCCTCCTCTTGTTCTTTTTCTACCATGACCTGGAATAAACCTTTTCTCCGGTCGGTAGTGGGCGCTGTAATTGCTGAATTCTTGTTTTTACCCTTTTTAAGTCTTGCATTCTGTGTACCCTCCTCCGCTTCGGCGTTGTGATTTTGTTTCTCATGAGAGAAGCGACAGTTCGATCCGAATTTACACCGACCGAACTTGATAAGGTTCCTACAGGGACGGGTCGAGGCAAGTGATTTTTTCGAAGGCTGTAGCATGGGACCATCAACAGCTAGAGCACCTCCTTTGGTGCTCACGACTTCTGGAGCCGAGTCCGAGTCAGAAGCTTCGTCCGAGAGCGACCCAGCTTCTGATTCCGTGTCTGTTCCTGACGACCCTGAGGAGGATGTATAGTCGTCGGAATCAGTTAGCTCGGAGTCAGAGGAGGTATCCAAAGATTCATTTTCTGCAGCCAAAGTCAAGTCGTCCGCATCAGAGGCGGGTTGTGCATTCGAGCCGTCTGGACCTGTAGGAAGATGTGGGGTGGTGGTTTCTGCATTCGCCTTCGCCTCAGCAACGCGGAGAGCTTCTTCGGCTTTGGCCAACTGGCGTTCAGCTCGGAGGGCTTTCTTCCTCAGTTTCTCTGCTCTCTCCTTGGCCAGGGTAGCGGTGTCCACTTGTGGTCCGTTCTGTTTGTTGTCTTGTTTCTGACGCTCTATCACTTCTTTTTGTTGTCTCTTCGCTCGTTCTCGCTCGTTCCGTTCTTGTTCCCTCTTTGCCTGAGCCGCTTTCTTCGCCTCCAGCCTGGCCTGCTTTTCCTCCTCCCATTTACGCTTCCTCTCCGAGGCTTCTTCCTTTGCGGCCTCAGCTTTAGCCAGTGTGGGATATCGCTTTTTCCTCTCGGCAATCCAAGCTGCAATTTCCTCCGGCGTCCTGAGCGTAGCCACCCGTCCTTTGTATTCAAAATGTAGGGCCTGAGCCTGTCCGCTCGGCGTCACTTGAGCGACGAGGCGCTCTTCCTCGCCTTCATCGTCCTCCGGCTCCGAGGCTTGGTCTAGTGAAGCAGGTGTGAGACCGAGAAGGTTGTGCTTCCTCACTTTGGGAACTGTGGTGCTCTTGGGCTGCGGTTCAGGCGGTTTGGGAGGCAGGAGATGTTCAATAGAGGCATTGAAACTTGGAACTGCAGGAGGAGCAACAGGGCGAGGTCGAGCCTGGTTCATCGAAGGGAAAGCAGAGGCATGGTCTCTCTTCTGGGGACCATTGACGAAAGAGCCTCGACGGGGCCCATTCGAGAAAGTATTCGACTGAGACCGAGGGTAACCCGTCGGCGCATGCTGCCCTCCTCCTGCATATCCTCCGCGTCCGCCTCTGAAGCCTGCTCTGGAAGGAGGACCACCCCTGAATGAGCCTCTATTATTGTGAAAACCACTGCCAGTGTTCTGTTGTACGGGTCCCTGCGTGTTTCGTTTTGGTGGTGGAGGCGGAGGCGGAGGGAACGAGAATGGTTGTGACATTTTGAGCGTTCCGACTTGTTGCGTTCCTCATCACTGTTAAATAGACGGAATGAGAGCGGTGTCAGCGTGAAGTATTCATGTACTGCATTTTTGTGCAATAATGAGATGCCCAACCAAGTCTCTATTATCGTGGGAAATCTCAAAACGGTTTGTGAAGGATCAAGTACAACATAAATTTTGGTTGAAGAGACGACGTCAGGGTCTAGCCAAAGCCTTAGGGAGACGTTAGTGGCTGCGGTTCCCTAAGTTCGCTAACCATAAGATCGTCCAAGCATGCTGAATATGGGCGGCCGCCGCCTGTCGCTGCGGGTCTCCGGGGGCGCCTGAGGCTAAAGCCTTGCCGCTCTCGCAGGCCCACACCAAACCTTCACTATCTGCCAGTGGTGGCTTTCTGATCTTTTTTTCTGTATCAGCGCAATTGATCACGACAGAGCCTGCTTTTGAAAGCAATCAATACTGGATCATGCGCATATCCCAGTCATCATCACCAAACCGCCAGATACTATCCATAGGGTAGCAATATGTTCATTCTTGTACGGCTCCAGATAGCCTCGCATTTGCGCATTACTGACCCAGCAGACCACGTTTGAGGATCTAGTGCAAATCCCGCCTTATGGGTTCTTGAACAACCAAATCACCCGCGAAGACCTCGAGGACAGAATCAATGAGAAATACTCAAACAAGGTCCGGCTCTCTTGGTTCAGGCAGATTATATTGCCATATCTGACACCCATCATAGGTAGTGCAGAAAGTCGGACTCTGTATCTGCATGTACGACCTCCTCAAGGCTTCTGATGGCTTGATCGGAAATGGCACAGGCAATGCCAACGTCAATGGTGGGAAATCTGCTTTGCCGACATTCTCGTCTGTACCTACTCATGCATTTGCAGTTCGATTTCGAATGATTGTGTTCCGCCCCTTCAAGGGCGAGATCATGACGGGCACTGTCCAGAGGTGTACACCCGAGGGTATTCACAGTGAGTGGTCTTTGCCTCCCTTGCGCAGATTTTCATTCTAACTTCATGCTGTCACGACGCGATTCTTTGACGATATCTTTGTCCCTCACACCATGCTTTTCGAGGACTGCTACTTGTGAGTACTCGTACAGTGGACAATCCTGTCCCCTACTGGTAAGGCAGTGGTTGACATTGATAAAACAGCGATGAAGATGAACAGACGTGGATTTGGAAGACGGGAGATGCCTCGCTGTATTTTGATCCGGCTACCGTCGTCAACTTGCGCGTTGAGTCCGAGAAATGGCATGATCAGGCACCCAAAGGTCCTCAGGCCGAAGGCGAGGCTGAAAAGCAGACCGAGCGCAAAGTTCCCTACGCTATCGAGGTGAGTACTTGAAGATTTGACCGCAACACCGTTCCTGACTGTGGATTTGACAGGCTTCGATGGCCGAGTCTGGGCTGGGAGGCGTAGACTGGTGGTGAACAGGTCAAAGTTGAATAAATCTTCAAGGCACAAGACTTCGAAAAGGCCCGGACGGCCAGCTCCCGTGCGCTGTCCCTCCGCTGCTGCTGCTCTTGTCGACGAGGGTTGAGGACATGCCATGAGCTACGCCGGTACTGCTAAAACGCCCATCCTGAGAGAAAATTGGCGCAGGAGTGCATTTCCCATTTCTTTGCGCCTCTTCAGCTACAGAGGAAAGTCTCTTTGGCACTATCTATCTCTGGGTACTCGTTCTACGTGCGATGCCTCAACTGTGGCAGCCCAACAAAAAGCTGCCCAGTGGCGACCCAACAGCGAAATCAGCACCAGGACATTGTGCAGGACTTTCTACTTCAAAGTGTTTGGAGGCGCAAACCTGGAGTAATCGTGGAGGTCTTAAAGATCTGGCAGCAAGACGCAACAAGCATGAGCAATACACCGCCACAGCCCCGGGATAGCAGTCTCATAAGACTCCCTCAGGACGGGTGGAGGAAGTTGGTGAAGGAGAAACGAAGACAGATTCTACCTAATCGCCTGCTAGATAGATAGTGGTTGAGAGCGATCACAAAGCTTGAACTGGCTTTAAAAGGGGCCAACTCGAACTGTTGCTGGGCGTTGTGTCCCCGTCGTCCCTAACTTTTCGGGGACTTCCGTACGCCCTTCGCGGGCTTTGACAACTTGAATGGAACAAAACAAATAAAAATAATATAATACAAATACCAGGAACGATATTACCATGAAAATACGCGTGTCAGATTCCTCCGGAAGCACGTCATTTGCCGTCGCGTCATCCTGTGAATTAGTTAATATTTGTGATGGATTTGTCGGTTTTACGGCCGCGTCGTATCTTGTTTTGTGCTCGGATCCTTCAAGGTTTGGATTAAAAATCAACCCACGCCTTCGCATCATTATGAATCGTACGATACAATAATAAGACGATCGAGTCGCTCCCGTCTTGCATCCTGCCATCTCCCCGGCCCGAAACCAAATACCCGTCTTCTTGCCTCTGCGCCCTTCGTGTCAGCCTGCGACTGCGGTCCTCGACCCCTCCTGTCCCCCTCTCCTCCGACACTCCATCTGGAAAAAAAGAAAAAAACATCCGAGTCTCCTCCGTCAACAACCCTCTCTTTGCCCTGTTCAAGATGACGGTCTCAGCTCCTCACTCACCTCGGCCGCTGCGCCCGAACGAACGGATATTAACCAACGAAGATGGCGGCATCGTCACACCGGCGCGCGCACCGTCGCCAGTTCACCAATTCGGTACACTCGCAGTGCACGCCGGCTCACCTCACGACCCATCGACGGGGGCCGTGATCGAACCACTATCACTATCAACTACATTCGCCCAGACATCAGTCGGCAAGCCAGTCGGACAATACGAGTACAGCCGCAGCGCGAACCCGAACCGAAGCAATTTCGAAGAAGCAGTCGCCGCACTCGAACACGCACGCTACGCGCTGGCATTCGCGTCGGGGTCTGCAACGACCGCAACAATCCTACAATCCCTAGCGGCCGGATCGCACGTCATCTCGGTATCGGACGTATACGGCGGAACCCATCGCTACTTCACCAAAGTGGCCCTGGCGCACGGGGTAGAAGTGACATTTTCGCCCTCGATCGAGCTGGACGTGGAGGAACTGATTCGGGATCAAACAAAACTGATCTGGATCGAATCGCCATCAAACCCTACGTTGAGCCTGGTCGATATTAGAAATGTGGCGACCGTGGCCCACCGACACGGTATCCTGGTGGTGGTCGACAACACTTTCTTATCGCCGTACGTGCAGAACCCTCTCGACCACGGCGCCGATATTGTCGTGCACTCTGTGACAAAATACATCAACGGACACTCGGACGTGGTCATGGGCGTGGCGGCGTTTAACTCCGACGAGCTCAAGGAACGATTGTCGTTCCTGCAGAATGCTATTGGGGCCGTCCCATCCCCCTTTGATTGCTGGCTCGCTCATCGGGGATTGAAGACGCTGCATTTGCGTGCCCGTGAAGCCAGCAAGAATGCTCTGGCCGTCGCCAGGGCGCTCGAGGCTTCGCCGAACGTTATTGCCGTCAGTTATCCTGGTCTGGATTCCCATAAACAGAGAGCCATTGCCCTCAAACAGCACCGCGATGGTCTGGGCGGTGGTATGCTCAGTTTCAGACTCAAGGGTGGCCATGCCGCTGCCGAGCGCTTCTGTCAGCAGACGCGTATTTTTACTCTTGCTGAGAGTTTGGGCGGCGTTGAGAGTCTTTGCGAGGTTCCCTCTGCCATGACCCATGCTGGGATCCCAAAGGAACAGCGCGAGTCGATTGGTGTCTTTGACGACTTGGTCCGCTTGAGCTGTGGTGTTGAAGACGCCGATGATCTGAAGAAAGATGTTCTGCAGGCTTTGGAAAGGGCCGTTATTGCACCAAAGATATCAAATGGCGTCGCGAATGGCGTTGATGGTCCTTTGCCCAGAAGATAGAGATCTACCTAAGGTACCGTACCTACAGTACCTACTGTATCTGCCTGCCAGCCCATCTCGGCCCTCCGCCTTCAACCGGTGGTAATCTGGCCCCCCAAATCATAAAAGAGATACCCGTTCTACTACTAGGACTTATATCGGCCGCGTTTATTGGTTTACCTTGACCTTTGGGCACAAGTCCGTATATACCATACCTTACCTTCAACAAAAAGCCATTTACTGGCTCGGAGACTGTGGGAACCGAATGAAGAGTTCATCATCTTTCAAAGGCTTATGCTATGATAGTCCCGTCTTTATCTTTATCCTTAGATCCTGGATGCGCAGAGATACAGCGTGCTCGGCGATACAGGTGTAAATGTAACGTCATTTTTTGTCAGATATATCATTTTTTGTAGAAATAATCAAAAAAACCAAAACTGTAAAGGGGTATCTTTAAATCAAAAGAACATTTCTTCCCGGGCAATACTAATGAAATAGGAACAAGAACACGCGAGTATACTCGGGACGACCGGATCGAGCCATGCAATAGTAGTGTCATGCTTTCCCAGCCCATTTTGCTGTTAAGAGCGCCTTCAACTCCCGAGTTACTGACATCCTTTTCATTTCATTTCCATGTCGAAAACGGCCAAAACAGGGGTGAAAAGGCAAGAGAGACCGGACAGACAGACAGTCTGGCTATAGTAGGTCCAACAATTTCAATCGTGGATCTTCGCCTTTCTCTTCCAATTCCCCACGCTGGTTTCGGACAGCTGCTTTGGGAAAGGCGAATGGGTGAGGGAGAGAAAATGGTAGCTGCAGTGGCGTTGAGAACGGAAGTGGAAGTCCAGTTGTTGGCTTTGCATGATGCTCTCCCGGGCCCTGCGCGGCGGTAGGGTCGTGTTGGCCATGTCGCTGCTGTAGTTGTGTTGTGTCTTCAGCTCCATTTCTATTCGGGCTGTTTTGTTGCCCCATGTCAGGGCGCCGGCCGCCATGAACCACTGGCGCGTCTCGTATAATACCTGGGAATTTGACTTTGCGACGACGGTTTTTCTCGGCTATGTCGAGAAGGAGACGTCGGACATCCTCGGGTACTTTTGGGACAGATTCAGGAGATGCTGGAGCCGACTCTACTGAGGCCGAGTTCGAGACCGACACAGGCTCTTTGCCCTTGTGTACATAGCTGCTGTGATGTTGGTCGTCGTCCTGCATCAAAAGCAACCTCTCGTTCCTCGCACCAACCGAACCCTCACTACCATCAAGCTGCAATGACGCATTCCAACTCCCCTCGCTGTGGGCACCGAGGCCAGCTTTGACAGGGTCACCACGGAACCAACCCTCCTTGCCCAGCACGACCAACACAACGAGTGCGACAACAGTAATCGACGTCCACCAGACTACGCCGACCACGCGGCCCCAGACCTTGCGGACCTGGTCCTCCCTTTTCTCCCAGTTCTGAATCACCAGCCTGGCATTCTCGAGGCGCAAACTAAGCTCCTCGGCCTTTGCGTTTGCCTTTTGTCCGCGCTCGGCGAGTGCCTGGGTCTTGCGGTCGCGAGCCTCAAAGGCGGCCTTGAACGAATTGACGCGCTTGTTGGTGTCCGCGTCCAGACGGCGCGTCTCCTTGTCGAAATTGACAATCAATTGCTCGCTCTGCTTGCTGAGCGATTGAAAGCCCGTGATAATGGCCACCAGACTGCCGACCGTCTCGAGAAGGTTGTAGTACCCGTAATCTAGACGGCGGGTGATTTCGGCGCCCTTGGCCGTGATGGCTGCGATGCGTGACCGCATTTCCTCCTCTGCTTCCGCGAGCTCGACATCGCGCCTCATAATTTCTTCTTTTTTCACATACAGTCTTCGCGCCACACGCGCTTCCTCCGCTCGCTCTAGGGCAATTTCAAAAGATGTTTTCGGCCGGAGAGCAGCCGCACGGTTTGAGTCGGAAGTTACTCGTTGCTGTTGCCCCGGATCAAAGCGCCCGCCTTCATTGTAATCGCTGCTGGTGGTGCCGGATGGCCCGAACGAGTATTGTTGCGCCTGCTGCTGCTGCTGCTGACCCGATCGTGGAGCGGCGACATTGGGCGGCTGAGGTGGCTGCTGTAATCGCTTTTCCCGCTCCGCATTCAGTCCCGCCACCAAATGTGGGAGATTGGAAGGCGTCTCTTTTGACTGTTGTTGCCGACGTGATGTCGTCGACGTCGCTGGTTGGGCATCGCTTTGTGTCGGTCGATGGCCTTTCGGTAATCCCTTTCCCTCTTCGTGACGATGGTCATGCGGCAACTGCGAGTGAGAATGGGAGTGGTGGTGACGATGCTGATGTCGTCGGTGTGATGACCCCGGTAAATGGATACGGGGCAGTTTCTCCGCCGTCTTTTCCAAGGCACTGGCTGCAGGCAGCGTTATTGCATTCCGTGTCTTCGTTTCGGTGGGTGAGAGATAGGACTTCGAGCGGAGGTGGTTCGGCCGGGTGGGCGTGGGTGAAAGATTGCCTTCCGCCTTCGCAGGCTCACTGATAGTCGGCAAGTCCTTTGGGCGACTTGGGTCGGTTGAGGATCGTGATCGGTAGACGGTCGGTCGAGGCTGTGAGTCCATGGCAGGATCAAGGCATCACAGCCTGATGTTCAGTTTGCAACTATGTGCGGGTAGCCTTGTCAAGGGTACTGATGCCATTGGCAAGAGACAATGAGTACCATGGTCAACACTTGATCGGACGTATACAGTGTATTTGTTGACTTGAGGATACCATGTCTGTTAGTTTTCCTCAAAGACATGGAAGTGATGACGATCAATCGACCGCAATTCAGCCGAAGAACAATACACGTGATTCAGCCTTGCCTACACAGCTGTACAAGGCTACATCTTGAGCTGACCTCTGGCAGTGCTGGTACTGCTGTAGCATGGCTCCTCGGCGTGTTTAAAGGCCTGATTATGCATTTCAAGTTTACTATTATTCAATCTGCATTGGTTCTCGTATGGTCATATTCAGTCATCCGGTCCAACCCGCACATTCAACAGCCTCTAGCAGGTAAGTCTGCTCGATTCAAGGATCCTGCAGTCATCCATCGCCTTGTGGAAAGGCCGCCGAAAGGTTCTGACCAGTCCAATCGCCGGAAAGATATCGCCTTGCCACAACACCATCAACCGTTGCCATAAGGTCGGTTTAGTATTCGGCACCGCCATCGTCTTCGACTTCCAAGCTGTCGCTGGCGACTTCTTCGTAGTCCTTCTCCAGAGCAGCGAGATCTTCTCTGGCCTCAGAGAACTCGCCTTCCTCCATACCTTCTCCAACATACCAGTGGACGAACGCACGTTTAGAGTACATGAGATCAAATTTGTGGTCGAGGCGGCTCCAGGCTTCGGCAATAGCAGTGGTGTTGGAAAGCATGCTGACTGAACGGTCGACCTTGGCCAACTCTCCACCGGGAACGGGCATTGCTGAAAATCACGTTAATTGATATCCTGATGAACAGGAAGGCTGGGGTCACTTACGTGGCTGATAGTTGATTCCGACTTTGAAACCAGTTGGGCACCAATCAACCAGATGGAAGCTGGATTTGGCTTTAAGTGTAGCAATGGCGGCATTTGCATCACGCGGGACAACATCACCGCGGTAAAGCAGAGCAACAGCCATGTATTTGCCGTTGCGAGGGTCACACACAACCATCTGGTTGTTAGGCTCGAAGCATTGTAGAGTCAAGTCCTGGGTCTTGAAGCTCTCATGGGAAGAACGTTTGGCCGAGACAACTGGGGCGTAGCTGATCAGTGGATAATGGATACGAGGGTATGGCACCAGGTTCGTTTGAAACTCGTTCAAGTCAACGTTCAGAGCGCCATCAAACCGCAAAGATGATGTGACGGATGAGACAACCTGGGCAATCAGGCGGTTTAAATGCTCGTAGTCTGGACGGGGAATATCGAGGTTTCGGCGGCAAATGTCATAGACGGCCTCGTTGTCCACTAGGAACGTGCAATCGGCGTGCTCGATAGTGCTGTGGGTGGAGAGGACGGCATTGTATGGTTCAACCACAGAAGACGAAACTTGAGGAGCAGGGTAAACAGCAAATTCGAGTTTCGACTTCTTGCCGTAGTCAACCGACAGTCGCTCGAGGAGGAGAGCCCCAAAGCCAGATCCGGTACCACCGCCAAAAGAGTGGAAGATCAAGAAGCCTTGCAACGACGAGCAGTTGTCTGTGGTCCAAGGTCAGTCAGTCAATTCCCTCGTCTTGTCCCAGAGAGAAACTCCCATACCAGCAACGCGGCGGATTTTGTCGAGGACTTCATCAACCATCTCCTTTCCAATTGTGTAGTGACCTCGAGCATAGTTGTTTGCTGCGTCCTCCTTGCCGCTAATCAAAAGCTCGGGGTGAAACAGTTGTCTGTATTTGCCAGTCCGGATTTCGTCGATCGGAGAAGGGTCGAGGTCCACAAAAATAGACCGGGGAACATGCTTGTTGCCGCTCGTCTCGGTAAAGAAGGTCTCGAATGAGCCGGGGTCGCCAACATTGGCATCAGGGTCAGGACGACCATCAGCCTTCAGGCCATGCTCGAGAAGGTACCTGGGCGACGATTAGCAAACAAACTGCAAACCTGATGTGAAGGTGTCCTCAACGTACAATTCCCAGGCAGCATTGCCGAGCTGCGTTCCCGCCTGCCCGATATGCAGGTGGCAGACCTGTCGGAGTGTGTTAGCAATGCGATCTATGGCGGTTTAGTTGCTCGTGAAGGTGGGTGATCTGGTCGGGTCCTCTCGAGGGCTTTGTTGACTCGATCAGGAGGGGCAGACACGAAAACCACAACACTTACTTCCCCACGCATCTTGAAGTGCTTCTGCTCTGGTAATCCCGAAGACGCGGTCTCTGACGGTAGTCTATGCTAGACAGCAGATTCTGGCTCCGAGCGCCAAATGCTGGAATGTCGGATGCAAACTGACAGGAGATGGATACACTTGAACTGCGCAAGACTGTAGAGCGAAGAGTGGTTGTGCGCGGAACAGGAAGTTGTTTTTGGACACTGACCTGCGATTGGCGCGTGGCCAAATGAGGCCAAAACATACGCCAAGCCTGCGTTCAGGGGTATAAACGATAACAACGCGCTACTGGTACATAACATCCTACGGACTTGGACCTTCTCTCCAACAGCAGACCTACAGTACCTGTAGGTACCTACCCGTAGGGACTACAACCTGGGAGCTGCAGACTGCAGTGCTGTCTTCTTGCTTCGAGTGCTAGCCAGTTGCCTTTTGTGGCGATATTGCGTCCTTAGATCTTGTGTAACGTAACTCGCCTTCCCATGCACACTTTCGCAGCGCAGAAACGCCGCGACGACCGAGACATTCGCGGCCAGTCTGGCATCGTGGGCTTCAAGTTGTCTATATCGAGGGATGGCCAAACCATCTCTCAATTGACTTTCTTAATTTCAATTGTATTACGTCAAAGAAGCATGGGACCGATTAAAAGCTATGCAAGATGGCTCAATGTGGCGCTAGACTTGTAGAACAAACAGAACAACCGTCGCGTCGTTCGGTATGATCTGGATGGACGACGGCCTGGAGGTCACAAGATCGGGTGGATTGCACACAGAATGCAGATTGAAGGCTTAACATATGTACCGTTGTAGCTGACGCGCGCTGGGAACGATAATATGGATGACATCGAAAGTGATAAGCTCACATGTTCAGTATATCGAGGGCAACCAAGACTCGGAAGTCCAGCAACCTGTGACAGGATGGGTCCCCTTGCGATTTGCAGCTGCAGACAAAAGGCCAGCCAGGCTTTAAAAAGTACCTAGGTATGGAGGAGCTGAGGATAATCCGGAGACGACAACGATGGAGCTAACTTCTCGGTGTAATTTTTGGGATGCTGTCCTTGAAGATGATGTACCTTATTATTACAGTAAAAGGACTTGGGGGGATTTGCTGTGTCCTACTAGTAGCCGAGCGGCTGCTAAAGGTACCTGCATGTGGGCATATACTGCTCTTTAAACAGCTTGTAAAGGCAGACTGTCCCCATAAGCAACAAAAATCCAGAACCCGTGTTCCATACAACATTGTACATCCATTGTAGACAACCACGTCGCCATTTATTACCAGCTCTGTGCATACACGAGGTCGCATTAATGCATGCTGTGCATAACTAAGAGACATGGCTGAGAGATACCTGGTATCTTCTATGGCTGTCACTTCAATCCGTGTCAGATTGCCAAAATGTCGATCCTCGCCGATGTAAGATGGGATTGGCCCACTTGATTTCGATCAAATGGAAGAAATCTTCGAAGCCTGCCACTACTGCTGTACTCATATTATTGGCACATATCCGCACGGAGGTGCGCTATGGTGAAACATACTGTACAACGTTGTAGGCGTGCGATGCTGAAGCGGCCGGCAGGAGAAGACACGGCGGGTCTGTCAGAGCAGAAGTCAGGGCAGCCGGGTCAGCCACCACTACGCGTACACTAAACTTGAAGCTGTACAGTGCCGGATGCAGCGGGCCTTTTAGGGGTTGCGCAGCCCGCGGAGCCCTTGAAGATACCTTCTGGTTGGGTTAGCATACTCAATCAGCCCCTAGGACGTCGGTTCTTATCGGCGCTTACAGCGTCTCCGAAGCCACCTTATCCACAGCTTACCAGGCTCCGGGGCCTTGGCCGCCCGGTTCAAACCAGCAAACCCTCTCCCTGTCATCGGTCCAAGCTTCCCTGAGTCGTCATACCAGGATCCAGTTCAAATCCTTCTCCTCAAGACGCGCCCCAATGCGTGTGGAGAGGGTGGCATAAAGGGACCAGAAAAAATACATAACACTCAGGTTATGAGCCGCCCCAGACTCAACGGCCTCACAGAAGCCCGATCACGAGTTGCTCTTGCACTCTTCACCTAACCGATACACTGACTGACAAGGCTACGGAGCCTTGTTCTCCTTCATGCCATCTCCATTCTTCTTCCTCAACTCGCTCGCTTCATATCCTAATCCCGTTCTGTAACCATACCGTTCTTCAGTTCTCTCTCGGGCCCTCTCACAAGCGGTCGGGCGACCGCAGAGGAACATCTTTTTTTTCCCTTACGTCTGGTGTTGAGCCGCTGGCTGGCTTCAGCAGGACGATATAAAGGGCGCATTGAAGGATCCGCTTACTCTTTCACGTCTGAAGCGCTCTGCTTCCCTCTCCCGACCCAACAATGACGACTCCTACCCAGGAACTCCCTCGCCTGGAGTTCGCCCCGCCCTCCAACCGCTCCTCTGACGATGACAGTACGGCCGTCGGGCAGGATAAACAAGATGGGACTGTCGACAGCAAGTTGCTGCGTGAGCGTCTGATGGTGGAAACGTCACGCGAGCCAAATTCACGGTATGAGGATGCTCGACCGTCGCCGTCTCAAACCAGGGAGGAAGCGTCCCGTTTGGACGATGAAATAGCGTTGCAAAAGGCCGAGCGCCTCACATCCATGGAATCGCGACAATCGGAAGCAGGACGAAACTCTACCACCTTACACCGATCGAGGTCCCGAGTGCCCGAGCCCCTTGACGAGTTCGATACCGCAACAAATCCACTGCATGAACGGACTGCCATCTACAAACCTCCCGAGAACCCGAGCACCAAAGTCGCAAAGTTCTTCAAATATATTCATCAGTCGAGTTTTGTGGTCCGTTATTTCACTTACATCGTCCCGGTCACCCTCCTTTTGTTGATTCCGGTTCTAATTGGGGCACTGCTACCCGCTGGCAAGCGTGCGAGTGTTGGGGACGTCGAACTTCTTTGGTTTGGCGTCTGGCTGGAAATCATTTGGTTAACGCTGTGGGCCGGTCGAATCGTGGCCAGACTCATTCCTTATCCTCTCGGACTTGTGGCGAGCTTGTTCACCAACAATGCCAAAAAGTGGCGAGACCTGGGCAAGTCGCTTGAGATACCGGCTACCCTCTTCTTCTGGTGGCTTGGTATTGAAGTCTCGTTCTTGCCGACTATGACGAACCATCATGTGGACGGGAATACGCGCACACGCCACTGGGAAGTGATCCTCAACAAGATCATTGTTTCCATCTTTGTGGGGACCGCACTGAATTTCATTGAGAAGATCATCATCCAACTTATAGCCATCTCATTTCATCTACGAACATATGCCGACCGTATCGAGCTGAACAAATTCCAGATTGGCAGTCTTACCAAGCTTTACATCTTTTCCAAAGCCAAGATCGCAATGGAAGATGCCGAGTTTGAGGAAAAACCCTCGGGCCATGCCTCGGGCACTCGCACACCAGCTCAATACGCTGCGCAAGCAACCCAGGTTATCAACCGGGCTTTCGCGAAAGTGGGCGATGTGGCGGGAACTGTAGCAGGGGACTTTACAGGGAAAAGCATTGCCAAAAGTGGACATCCATCACAGGTGGTCCTGACTTTGTTGAACACCACAAATGGGTCTCAGGTGCTGGCCCGACGTCTTTATCGCACATTCGTCCGCGACGGCTGTGAGACAGTGGCGTCCGATGACCTTAAGGCAGCCTTCGATAATGATGACGAGGCTGATGCGGCTTTCAGCATGTTCGACAAGGACATGAACGGCGATATCTCCATGGAAGAACTTGAAGCCGTCTGTGTGGAGATAGGCCGGGAACGGAAGTCGATCACCGCCTCACTCAAGGACTTGGATTCTGTTGTCAGCAAGTTGGACGATGTTTTGTTCTTCATTGTGGTTGTGGTCACGATTCTTGTCCTCATCTCTCTCATATCTACTTCAGCAGCCGGTGTACTCACCTCAGCTGGCTCTGCGGTCCTGGCTTTGTCATGGCTATTTTCGGCCACAGCGCAGGAGTTTCTGCAGTCTTGCATCTTTGTCTTCGTCAAACATCCGTTCGATGTTGGGGACCGAGTGAGTATCTACGGGAACACCGGCTCGTCTCTCAAGGGAGACGATTACTTCGTTAAAGAGATCTCACTTCTATACACCGAGTTTAAGAAGATGGAAGGACACATCGTGCAGGCACCAAACTCTTACCTCAACACTCTTTTCATTTTGAATATGCGGCGTTCTGGTGGTCTCGCCGAAGCAGTGCCCATCGTGATCCGGTTCGGCACCACTCTCGAACAGATCGAGGGCCTGCGCAACGCCCTTCTGGAGTTTGTCAGATCGGAAAAGCGTGAATACCAGGGCAACATCTTGACTGAACTCCGTGAGGTTTGCGAAGCGTACTCGTTGACTTTGAACGTCGTCTTCTTTTACAAGTCAAACTGGCAGAATGAATTGCTCCGCTTGCAGCGAAGGAACAAGTTCATCTGCGCCCTCATGGTCGCAATGCAAGAGCTCGGTATCGAAGGTCCGCGGCGCAACCAAGCTGGTTGGAGGGCAGAAGAACCGTATTACATGCAATTACCTCCTGGTGCGCCTCCTCTTGTGCAAGTTGGTAGCACGACGGGTGGAGAAGGCGGTCCGCCAGCAGGCACCACTGGTGTTACTGGCGAGCCAATCCACCAGACTCCTCTCAGTGCATCTTCTCTGAACCACTCCTCGATCCTCCGCCGCCGGCCTAGTACCGGTCAGCTTGGACGTCCCCGCGGCGAATCTCTGTCTAGTCTGTCAAAACGCGTGGATTTCTCTTTGGGCATGAAAGACGTCAGCTCAGGTGAGCAACTATCTGATGTGTACGAAGAGCCAAGGCGTCCAGAAATAAAAGAAATCATCCGCGAGACAAACAGAATCGAAGAAGAACGACGAATCTCGGAGTCCCAAGACCGCCAGGGTGATGCTAGGTCTACGTCGCGAGACCATCACCCTCATGCGATGACTGGGATATTGAGAAGATCAACGACACAAAGCCTCGCCGGCAGTCAGCGCGAGTCTTCGGCTGTGGCGCCCCACAGAGCTTCCATCAGCAGCCAAGAAACTCATCGGAACCGGTTCTTGCATCGCTTCAACCGTCCGCGGCCAAGCATCGATCATCCTCGCGATTCTCTTGCGGAGGAAGGAAACGCTCCGCCACTTACACCCATTGATGCCCGATCTGGCCAAGTGAGCTCTCAGGCTGTCCGTATGGACTCCGTGGAATCTGAGCGGCAGGAACCGTTCCCCATCATGCCGCCAGCTTTCAGTGAAACCGAGGACTTTGGGTTTAGGAGAAACATGCTGGACGGGCAAGGCCAATCTCGTTGATCTAGGAGTTGCTGGTGCAGGATCGCCTTTGGTTTGCTGCCGCAGGAATCGGTCCTGGATCAATGTGCTCCAAGCTGGATATTTGTCTTGATCCAGTGACACTCGTGCTAGGACAGATGTGAGGTGGTTCTATTTTGGACTGAGGCTATGTTCCCAGTTTTTAGCTTATTTCGAACCAGTCTTTGCTCGATTGCAAAGGTATGACCATAGACGATAGAGCTTACGCAAGCGTGTTGGCCATTTCACAGCCATGATGAAGCGATAGACAGCCGGCAATAGACGGAAAACAAATAGATTGTGCAACCAATGGAATGTTTCGTTATTGGGGTAGTAAGCTGACGTCTGCTTTTAATGCTGTTCAAGCCCGTGAACGCTGGATTGAAGGGTGGTACGATCCGCGCTATGCTCGATCCGGATGCTATCTGGGGGGAAGAAGTGTCCCCAAACACTGAATGAAGATTTCTTTCGCCTTTTTGTGACGCAGTTCTTACAGTTGAGAGCTATCACTCAATTCAGCTCGGTGTGAGCAGCAGATAGATAAGTCCCTTTCTGGTTCCTTGATATCCCTCTGTTATCGAATGAGAGCTGGCCGCCCACTTTAACAGCTATTCGGTCGCTGCGACAGAGGCCCAGATTACACAATATCACAGCCTTGCAATCAATTTGTCACGTTTTCCCACTTTTCCTCTTCGCTTTCTCTTGCTTTGGCCGTAGATGTTTATCTGGGCTTTGACAGAAGGGAGGAAAAGGCCCATTTGGTTCGTTTATAGGAGCGAAGGAGAAGATCGGCTTTGTTTGTCTTGTGGCTCTTGTTGAGGAGGAGGAAGAAAATCATGTTTTTCAAGCCATGCGCTTGCTGACTGGAAGATCCAGAAGCTGAATTCAGAGAGGAGAATGTACTTCTGAGCAATGAGTTGAGCGGCAACTACAGGCTGGAGAGACGCTAGGCGGTCATGAACTTAGCATACCTCATGACCGGGCAGCTAAGGTTACTTGAGTCCTTGAGAACTCGGAGATGTTGTTGGCGGCATTATCGAGCGATATTTCTCCTGGATGACACTTCCAACAGGTTGAGTTTTGCTGTGCATCTTGGTTTAGGTCATTCGAGATGATGGATGAGACACGAGGTAGGTTAGGTTAGTGAAGCACAGCTGAGGATTTGCTGAGGTGACGGAGACACGGTGACAGTGAATGCTGGCCTAGAACAGACTGGCAGTGAAGATGAACAGGAAGTGACAGTCAGACTGTTGCCTGCGCCCAGTGAAGCAAGTGTCGCAGCTGTTCTGCCAGTGACGGTGCCAGTGCTACTAATACGTCTGCGCCTTTCTTCAAGTTCCTGACTTCATCCTCCTTGTCTTTCTCTCTTCTTCCTACACCAAATCTCGCTCTTCCCTCGTTGTCTTCAGCAACCTCTCTCGTCCTTCTGTCCCTTTGCCCTGTTTACCAACACTCTTGCTAAGCAGCGGCATCTTTGTTTTCTTGCTTGCGCGCACTCTCATTGTCGTCTCTTCACTCTTGCTCGGCACGATGAAGATGAAGATCAAGGGTACGTTTAACATCCACGCCATTTCGACCGCTACTGACATAAGCTGTAGGCTGGCCTCCAGGCTTTGTCCTGTACTTCGTCGTGAACCTGTGCCTTCTCGCTGCTCTCCTTGAGGCTGGTCCTGTCAGCAGAAGCCCGACCTCCGTGGTCACAGTTTTGCCCGCTGTCGTGGCCTCCACCGCTTTGTACCCGGTTCCAACCCTGTCTGCGAAGCCAGCGGATCAACAAGATAGATTCATGGTGACTCCTCGAGAGGCTACTGTGACTATCCGAGATAACAACAACGACGAAGTCCAGCCGCACGATTGGGCCTTGGTCTGTGGCAAGGATACGGATCGAAAGCTCACCATGACCTGTCAGAAAGCACCCCTGAGCTACTACTGCTCGGGCAAAGGCTCTGTGGTCGTGAAAGGCCGAGACGATGACGTTTGTTCCAGCGCTTGTCGTTGCGTGAACCTCTATCCGTCTATGTCCAATTGTGTGTTGTCATACATACTCGCCAATTGCTACCTTGCTCGGGATGGTACTGTCTACGACAGCCAAAAGCAGGTCGTTGGTCATCTTAATCAGGCATTCATTGCACCCAACGGCTCTATCATCCTCACTGGATCGTCCACGGATTCTGTCCCCCAGCTTGAGGCTGCTGCGGGTTCTGTCGATGCGATAGATCCTGCACCAGCAATCATCGAGCGAGAGACAGATGAGGCATTACACGATTGGGCTTTGGTCTGTTACAATATGGAACGCACAGCCGCATGTGCCAAAGCTCCATACAAATACACCTGTAACCACAAAGGCAAATTGAGCTACCACGAGTCACAGATGTTCTGTGAAATCGCATGCGAGTGTCGCGACCTCAATCCACCTCAACGATGCATCCTCAAACTTAATCTTGTCACCTGCACCAACAAGGACGGTGTCGTCTATGATGATGCTGGCCGGATGATTGGCACTGCAGCAGACGCCAAACTGCTTGCCAATGGTACTTTGGACTTCAGCAGTACAGCCTCGTCGCAAGCAATCAACGGTGACAGCGAAATAAATGACACCCTGTCAGTGGCTGTACCTGCACCAGTCAAGCGTGACTCGGCAGCAGCGGATCATTCATATGCCCTTGTTTGTGGAAACAAGTCTTGGACCCAGCTTTGCCAAAAGAGCAAATATGGATATTACTGCAACGGCAATGGCGCACTCCGCAACAAGGGAAAAGAAGTCTCTTTCTGTGAGGTATCTTGCGAATGCATCGACTTGGATCCAACCCCCCGATGCATCATCAATCCAGCTTTCGCCATTACCTGTCTTGTGAAGGGTCAAGCGGTTTATGGTGAAGACGGCCAGCTCATCGGTAATGTTACGGAAGCTTTCATTCATCCCAATGGCACTATGGATTTCACTCCATTGTCAATCACCTCCAGAGACATGGACCGCCCTGACAAATGGGCTTTACTATGTCACCATCAACGTCATACCGATACTTGTCACGGCTCATATGGCTACTCCTGCAATGGGCACAACATAACGTTCAAGACACAGGATTCTGTCTGTGACAACTTCTGCACTTGTTCAAACCCCAATGACATGCATCAATGTATCGATACCTCTGGAGGTCACACTCGTTGCCACATTGATGACGATGACAAGGTCTATAAGGTGAATGGAACGCTGATGGGACCCCTCCTTGGAAATCTTGAGAATGCAATTGTACAACAAGATTCCACTATCGACTTTTCTGCACTGTCCACCCAGAGTCTCTCACTGGATTCTTCAACATCAGTGGCGGGCCAAAACGACAGCGGGGACGTCTCATCCGTCATCAAGCGTGAAGCAGACGCCGACATGGATCATTGGATGTTGTACTGCATCTCAAAGGAGCATACTAAGACCTGTCGCTCTCCGCCAATCAGTTATACATGCCATATGGGACTTGTCGAACACAAGAATAATGCAGATGACTTTGTTTGTGATCGGATCTGTACTTGCATCGATAACTACCCGTCACAACAATGCATTCCCACCAAGAGTTTTGTCGCTGAATGTCCGGTCAAGGATAACATGGTATTCCATCCTAATGGAACAGTCCTGGGTAAGCTCACAGATGCCTATGTCCATGCCAACGGCACTCTAGACTTCTCGAGGCCAGCTATGGAGCAGGATCTGTCGCCACGCTTTTTGCTTGATCAGATGCACTGTAATGGAGATGATGGACAGCCAAGCGGTTCTCTGACCCAGTACTGTGGCCAGCATGGGTACTCGTGCGCGCATGATCCCAGTAACTTGCTATCATATTTGCAACATGGCTCTGAAGTCTTGGATCAATGTTCGAACGACTGTCACTGTCTCAGACCGTTTGCAGGAGCAGCCAAAGTTGAATCTCTTTCAGAGGCTACGGCGGATGGAGATGCCACCTCAAAGCTTCCAGAAAATGAGCGACGTCATCCCGCTGGCATCAACAAGCGTTCTCGATCAATCCTACAGCTCATGGCTACTGGAGCAATGACAGATTCAACCCTTATTGCCCCACCCAGCGGTATATCGAAGAACCAGTCTTCGGATGTGTACCAGCTCAACTGTGGTAATCGCGAGGATGGTCCTGTCTTTTGCTCAAGCAGTAGCCTGGGTTACTTTTGCCTGGCAAATGCAACTCTGGTTCGAAATTCTACCGACGAGAATACAGGCGTGACTTGGTGCGACTACTACTGCAAATGCATTTTCCGCCATCCGGTCCCTTGCGTTAACGAATGGAACATTCCTCTCTGCCAGGAATTCTGGGATGGCACTGTTCGTGACGCATCGAATTACTCGACTGTTCTTGGTGCCATCGACGACTCCTGGGTAATGCCGAATGGCTCTCTCCTGGTCGATCGCGGTACCCCGTATGTTTGGCAGAACAACGGCACCAACAGCACGAATGCCACTGCAGCCGGTGTACCGACCTCGACTGGTGGTTACTGAAGGGCACATTGTGCAACATGGAATATCTCTTGCTCCATAACGATATCCCAGCCAAACTCAATGGCACCTCTTCCAACAATTGTCTGCTCTTCATCGGACTGTGCAACCCGCGCTACTAGCTCACCAACACAATCTCTGATCGGTGCTTTGTTACAACATTCCTTCAATTGCTAGTTAAGGACAAACATTAACAGCATTATCGTCTCGAAGGGAGAGCTAGGGTAGAAGTGGCTGGTCAGATGGATAGATTGGCGATTGAGACAAACCTGACGAGGGAAACATGGGATGGATGATTGATTGTGGGCTTCGGCAGCATATTTTACTCTTCCCGGTAGTCAGAGATTCCATGGCAAGCCCAGATAGATAGTCAAATCCTCGAAGAGGAAACAATGAAAATTGAGTGATCAATTTGAACTACTAGTAAAAGGGGACTTATCCTGGTGAATCGTCGTTGAATAGTAGCCGCACGAGTAGAGCAATGACGGATGAGCAGCCCTGAAGGTAAGTGTTGCGGCAGGACAGATTTTTATTTCCCTCCCGAACAACGGCTGTGACGGTCGTCTTTTCAAAGTCCAATCTACTCCCATGTAGCTAGCTGGAAGCTCACCGGCCGTGCCGTGCGTCTCCATCTGTCGACAGCTTCCACATCACTGCATCACCCAACGTTGCAACTCAGTAGTGTAGGTGTTTTGTCGTCTCTGCAGCCTTTTTATGTATTGGGAGTCCTACTCTGCTGTGCTCAGCTCAATTCAGCTCAGTTGTGCTCAACTCTACCAATCATCATCCTCGCCATCCTTATCGCGGCCCCTTCCACTCATGGCACTCTGTCTCGCTCTCAACGCCTCTGCCAGCCCACCAGCCAAACTCCCTCCTCCCAGACTATTGGGCGTAGCTCTGCCGGAATCGGTACCACTTCCTGTTGTGTTTGTCGCGCTTCCCAGACTCATGCCACTATCTCTAGCGGGTGATACACCTGGCTTCTTAGCAGCATTGGGAACAGGACGTTTCGCGGGCGGTGCGGGAGGAGTAGGTTTTGCTTTATGTTGGTGCTGGCCTTGTTGTCCTCCATTGAGCACGACTGATGGCGTGGGTCGGGGAGGAGCAGCTGGTGGAGCTGGTGGTGGGGGCGGCGGTGCAGCGGCCCGTTGTTCAATTTCCTCAACGTAGGCCGAGGGTGCCCATCCCTGAGCATTGGTTTGAAGGTTTTTGCAGAGCCACCAGCCTAAACGGACACAGAGGGTGATTAGTAGCTGACAATCATACTGAAAAGACAAAGAGAAAATTGTTGGCTTACCATTCCCTTCTTTCTGGACAATCTCCACAATTTCCCCGGCCTTAAGGGGCAATTCGTTTGCGTTGGACGAGTTGAAGTCGTATTTGACTTTTGCTTGAGGTTTGGATGGAGGAGGAGCTGCGGCCGCCGCAGGAGGCGGAGGTGGAGGAGGAGGAGGAGCTGTACGATGATGCTGAGAATGCGTGGCTGTGGTTGCTGACGAAGCCGAAGCCGAAGCCGACTCGTTGCGAGAATGTGATGAAACCCCGTTCGTGACCTGATTGTATGCTGATGTAGCCGAGGCAGCAGCAGGGACAGGAACTGTCCGTTGAGTTTGAGTCGCAGGCCTTGCTGGTGTTACTGGTGCTGCCGCCGGTACAGGTCGCCTTGCTGTGGTGGTCTTGGATGGTTGTCCACCTGGACCGCCAGGTCGAAGGAGTTTGCCGGTTGTGATGGGTCTTGCAATGGCTTTGCCACGCGGAGTAGGCCTCGACACCGAGTTGGGCGGTTCGCCCGGAGGCACATGAATCACACCAGACTTGTACATGTCGTCTCTGGGTATGGATGGATCTTTCTGGACTTTCACAACCGCCGGCTTGCCCGGCTTCTTGTTGTACTCGATATTGCTGGAGATCCGGAGGTCCATCCCGCCAGGGGCCACCGTCTTGAACTGCAAGAAGAACTCGGTCTTGAACACGCAGCTGATAAGCGGATCTGGTTCAGAAGGAGACCCTACGCCCAAGGCGAACCAGTCGTCGCGCAAGTTCGATGTCGAAATGTACTTGACGGCGCCGATTGGGATTGTCCTTTCGGCTTGAATCTGTAGTTGATTGTTCACCATATGTTGCACAACGATGTAGACCGCCTTGTTTGTCAATACCAGAATCCGAGGCATGGGTTTGGACGACCTTCCAAATTTGGTCACTAGAAGCTCGCAACGAGCCGAGAAGACACATCGCTCTTGAGCACCCAGATGGATTGAGTCTCTCAGCACCCGCCCAGACCCTCCCGGCATATTAAGCCCAAGATAGTCGCCGAAAAAGCGCCGGGACCCAAGCAGACTGTATCTGCGACGTTCTTTCCGGCCCGCCAGCAATTTGTGTCCTTGATCTCGGAACTCGATTTCCTTGACACCGGCTTTGGATTTGCGCCAGAACCGCTGGATGCGGGTTGCCGCCTCGGCACGGTACCGCAGGTAGTTTCTCCACGCCCGTTGAATACGGACGGCCATATTGTGCCAGTACCGGTCGCGCATGTGTTCCAGCCCGAACAAGGTTTCTGGAGTCTTGATAAAGACCTTGGTGACACCCATCTGATACTCCTCCTTGGGAATACTGGTATCTTTGAAAATGATCTCTGACGCCGTCCTTACATCGCCAGTATAGGTGTATTCTCCGGCGTAGGAGAGTCTGGGCGAAAGTAAGGCGAATCTTTCCACAAACTTGTCGAATGTTTGACGGTATGCAAACCCTGCTCGCCTGATACGCACGTTTTCCTGTAGACCAAGGTACTTGATCTGATGCAGAACATTATGATCATTGTATTCCTTTGGAGACTTGTTCTCGTTGGGTTTGATGGTTCGGATATAGGACGGCTGAGCCTTCATCAGGGTGTCGACCAGTTCATTGGCCGACTGTCTGATCTTATCTCCAGCAGTGGGAGGGCGTCGTTTGTCGTCTTGGTCCACCCGATGCGGGAAGAGCTCATGTAAGAACCCATTAGAGCTCTCCCCGACCAAATTGAGCAGGTCTTTCAACAGTTGATCTTTGTTCTTGTCAGTCATCCCGGCCACCTGGTAGTTCACATCACCTGCGTAATGTTTGATGATGAACTGTCCTTGCCTGTTCTCGAAGTTCGGGTTGTTGGATAGGAAATTCAAACGGCCGACGAACGTCTGATCTGCCGCCGAGGAATCCGCATGAGCAGTAGCGCAGGCATCGTTGAGAGCGGCGAATACCCCTGGAGGTCTCTTGTCCTCGATCAGGGAACAGACAACCTTGTTGTCGAAATATTTGATCGGAGTCCACTGAATTTGTTCCCGGGCGTACTCTTCCTGCTCGGCCTTGAGTGTCAACTGAATGAAAATCTGTTGCAACTTCTCGTTGACATAGTTGATGCACAGTTGCTCGAAGGAATTCTTTTCGAATATTTCGAAGCCATAGATATCGAGAATTCCGATGGTGTTTTTCACCACACCTTGCGACGTGAGAGAAGCATTCGTGCGGGCGACAATCCAGTCAAAGAGGTTGAAGTAGATTGCCATTGCCAGCGCATCCCGCACAGCACCGGCTTGTACCGGGTTAAGAGGAGATTCGTATATCGATCCCCGTCGTCCTCCACCACGGGCGGTTTCCACAATTCTGACCGTCAGAGCCTTGTTGACATGTGCCGACTCGACTTCCAGCAGATATGCCACAAAATCCACCACCGAAGAGTCCGCAATGTCAACCCCGCCTTGGTCATTTTCTCGGAAAGTGATATTTCCAATCCATAGAATGGCTGCAAGCATTCGAAAAATGTTGTCTTGCTCGGGCTTTGACAGACCAATAATCTGCATGGCTTTCAATGTCTCTCTGAAATCGCTTGCATCGTCCATCCCAGGAACGTCAAAACACTTTGACTTGCTCGTGTACACGTAGGATTGCGGCGGCTGCACTCCGAACGAATCCCGGTATTCTTGGGGCGCGGCCTTTGTGAATTGGTAGAAGATATGGAAATTCCTCTCGTTCGTGATTTGTCCCACCACTCGGGTCTTTTCCAGCAAGTAGTTGGTGACTTTGGCGCCTACCGGCTCACCGCTCTCGTTGAACTCCAGTTCCAGGTACTTGCCGAACCGCGAGGAGTTGTTGTTTCGGAGGGTTTTGGCATTGCCGAAAGATTCCAAGAGAGGATTCGTGGCCAGGACCATATCTTTGGTCCTTTGAATCCTGGAGTCGGTGCCGCCGGAGACGCTGGCAATATACTGCATCAGGCGTTTAGCGGCTTCGGTCTTGCCTGCGCCGGACTCGCCGGAGATAATAACACATTGATTGTCCTTGTATGCTTTCATGTTGTAGTACGCCGACTCTGCAACCGCGAAAACGTGGGGAGGGACCTCGAGTCGGTTTCGGCCTCGATACGTCTCGAGCACTTGATCCGTGTAGATGCCCAGGTCTCGGAAAGGGTTAACGGATACCAGCACATGGCCGATATAAGTGTAAATTTCGCCATGTTCAAAGCGCTTCTTCAGGTTCTCGTTGATTGCTTCGTTGGAGACCTTGCTCAACAGCGTCAGATCTGAAACACCCACTTCCTTCTTCTTTGTGATTTCATATGTCGCCTTTTTGATCTGGGGCTGCCCGGCGTCTCCGTCTCTGGTCTTGTGGCCGCCAAAGAGCGAGGTTTTGGGGGCACGCGATGACTTGCCATCGCGGCGCTTCGTTTGACCCTATACCAGCTATGAGTATGTCTCACAGATTGAACAGATTGCCGCAACTCACCATCCTAAAGAAGTTCACTGATCAGGACATGCGCGCGCAGAGAGGTCGGCGGGACAATTGAGGTGAACAATAGTGCTGGAGCACGCTGGACTTAACAAGCACTGTGTGCCTTATCTGAAAGGAAATTGTGAAACGAGGATAGATCGGTAGCCAGGTCTCTTTCAGATGCGGCGGTGGCTGCAAGGTGCCTGCGGCTATGGCCCGTGAATTCCTAGTAATTGATGAGCGTGAACGGGCTGGAGGGAGATACTAGAGAACAGCCTATGACATACTAACGAACTTGAACAAGCGGAACTTCAATCTGCAGTCGCCGACACAGCCACAACCACAACTACCAGCGCTAGCTTTGGGCAGTACAAATGGACAATGTGGTATATTATTATCGCTGAAGATGCTGAGGACCTATTCGAGCAACATTGCTGTGGGCGTCCTATGATAGATATCCGCCTTGCCACTATATCCGTTCGCAGTGGCTGTGAATCTGTGAACGCGCAATCACGCTGGCGACACAGCATTCTGTTCGCTGCAGTCCATTTGACTTAAGTAACTCCCTCAGGCGATGTTACAGTCCAAACAGGCACCCGTATTCTGTCACAATGATTTGCAGATGGAGTCTCCCCCATGATTTATGCCTGATGATATTTCGATGCTGCTGCAAAAGCCAAGGTAGGATGATAAAGCTGGCTTCAAACTCCAGGCATCCTTCTGGCTTTATTTCTCATACCCGCTCCCTCCAGTTACACGATATACTCATTTTCCCAGAATTCGACTACATTCCGTGTGGCGACTGGGCCGAGATACTCAGCTATCATTTTTCTGCCATCACTTGTTCTCGTAGCCTCCTCTAGGAGCCGGATGGTTGGGAAGAGACTGCCCAGGGTGTCCGCAGCGTGTCTTGAAAGAGGCTGGACTGGCGCTGTAAAAGTTGCATGAGCCATCAGTGTCGTGGTGGAAGGAGACGGCGTCTGTGTTCTAATCTGGTGGGCCTTCTCAATCTCGCGGATGTACTCTTCTAGTGTAGGTAGGATGCCTTCTACTGTGGGCGAAAGGAGGACCGGGGTAGTTTGAGCATTCAGGAGCCTGCGGGTTGTTCAGAAGTGCCCTCTTGACTTCGAAAAAAGGTCTCGCATACCCAGCCTGCAAGGCCAGGAACTGCTGTACGACCTGCAGACCTCCAGCGGACTGTGTGCCAGACTGCACAAGCATCACCACCCCCATATCTGCTGCGTTTTTCTTGACAGGTAAGTCTGATTGCAGACGGTCTAAGTTCAAGGCTGGATCGTCCGAGGCCCACAAGAGAAGGATACAGATGGTGCAAGGACCGGCTTTTCGTACGAATTGACATTCGAGATCAAAGATGGAAGCCTCATTCTCTGCATCAAGCATTAGCATGCTCTGTTTCAGGAGGCCCGCGGATACCTTGAAAAGAACAAATGGCTGAGGAGGTTAGGCAAGGGCCCAAGGTGCGCCATTCTAACCGGCGCTGGAGACACTTGGAGATTTGGACTGGGATCATATTGACATTGGAGTTGGGTATTCGACGAATGTACAAGCAGGAGGTGGGAAGTTATGTCTGTAAACATGAGACCAGGCAGACACTGGCAAATAGAGCACATGCCAAGCTCGCAGATATTCAGGCATCGCCAACTTGAAGGTTCGGAACAGGCGTCCTCAGGTCTGTCACTGTCTCTTCTGAGCATCACTGGGACTGGTCTTCTTTTCCTCGACTTGAAGTGCCTGCTGTTTATGTTTCTCTTCCAGGGCCTTTTCAGATTCAAGGATAAGTTTCTCTGCAGGCCCCGGTGCCGGCGGCTCCTTTGCCGCTGCGTCCTTGTTCTCTGATATCCAAGACGCTATACGAGCAAATATGCCAGCCGGCTTCTCGGTTGTTTCCTCCTCTTTCTCCTCGTAAATTTCTGCTGGCAAGATTCGTATGCTAGCATTTCGGCTCCCATTCTGTTCTTTGGCTCGTAGACGGAGCACTTCCCTTTCCAGCTCAATGAGCGCTCTTCTTGTCGCCTTTTCGGTCTCCTCCAGATCATTCAATCTCTCATTCACATCATCCCGTCGATTGGTCTCTTTCCGCCGGGACCTCCAAGACTCGAGCAATATCAAGCTGGCTGCGACGCTGAATAGGAATGCTTCACTTATAAAGCTGGCCCCTGCATCGATGGCTTTGGCTTCGGATAGAGGCCTGATCTTCGGTTTGATACGGGGCTTGGGCGGATCTGCGGACTCTTTCCCAGCCTTTGCAGCTGCCTCTTCCTCGGCCTTCGTCTGCGCCTCAGTCTTGACTGTGGGTATTTGGCTGTGCTTGTGTTTCTTGGCTGCTTCCTGCGCGGCTTCTTTTGCGGCTTGTCTCTCTATAGCGGCTTGGTCTTGTAGGAGCCCTATCCGCCATCGCATGTCGATTCTGTGCAGCCGTTGAGCAAAAGATATGCAGGTCCTCCGGAATCCCTCATGTTCGCGAGCTTGTCTCTTGATGAAGTTCTTGGCCTGTCAGCACGATGAAAGAAAGTAGTTTTGCGCTGGTCACTTACGGCTATAGGCTTTGCAAGCGTTCGGATGGCTAATGAGGTAAACTTCAGAGCGAGAGACATTTCGAGGGTGTACCGCTGTCTTGCTAATGCGTTAAAATGTCCGACTGCCGCCTTTCATGGACCTAATGGCCCTGCTGAGGCTCGATATTACATGGATCGTCTTTGCATTATACAATATAGTATTGCACTATTGTAGACAGCAAAGACACAGCCATCGACATCATTCCGGACCCATATTATCCGGATCTGATGGGTTCGACAAGGCTCGGAGTTTCAGCAGCCTAACGACCGAGAGCGATGCAGTGGTGGACAATGGCGCATTTTTCCCCACCGCAGCTCAGGCCCCATACATTTCCAGGTACCGCTGCACTGCAGTGCCAGTGCGCACCTTATTTCTTGCCAAGCCCACGGCATCCCAGTCACTTCCCTTTTCGGTTAATTGTCAACATTGCCTTTGCGTTGTCCGCGAGTGATACTACCACCACTACTACTACTGTGATACCACTGCATTGCAGTAAGCTACGACCTTTGTTTGCATTGCAGCATAACATAGGCAGTTTCTCTCCTCCTGACAGTGCATGATCTACGCTCATGCTGTTGATCGCGCGACAAGATTTATCACTTTTCTACTCCATCCTCCAGTGGCCCGCAATAGCACACCGTGACCCCGACAATCGGGCAACACCCTCCAATGGAGGTACTCTCCCCTCGGCCTGTGAACATCCAAATGCAGCCTCCCAAGGCTACGAAAAAGTTGAAGCCGGAGTCGAAACCTAGATCAGAGGAGAAGCCGACCAACCCTGACCGGATCGACGACAAATGGCGACCTCCCTCCACCATCACAGAACCCGGCCCTTCCCCGGAGACCTATATTATGGGTAGAAAGCTTGGAAAAGGAGGTTTCGCTGTGTGTTTCGAGGGCAGAACATTGAGGACGTCTGAAGTATTCGCGCTCAAGGTTGTCAAAGCCAAGGTGGAACAAAAGAAGATGATGGAGAAATTCCGCACCGAACTCCAGATCCATGCCAAAATGCACCATCCGAACATTGTGGAATTCCTGCGTGCATTCACCATAGGCGAGCATACTTATGTCGTACTCCAGATGTGTCCAAATGGGAGCCTGACGGAAATGGTCAAGGCGCGCACATGCCTGAGTCTTCCTGAAGTTCGCAGGTTCATGATCCAGATCTGTGGAGGAGTGAAATACATGCATAAACGGTCGGTCATCCACCGGGATCTGAAGATGGGCAATATATTTTTGGACTCGCGGATGAACATCAAGATTGGCGATTTTGGCCTGGCTGCTGTCATGGCGGACGAGCAGGATCGAAGAACAACACTGTGCGGGACACCCAACTATATCGCGCCCGAAATTCTGAGCAAATCCGGTAACCGAGGCCACGACAACAAAGTCGACACATGGGCCGTGGGCGTCATCGCCTATGCCATGCTCATGGGGACACCTCCATTCCAATCCAAAACCCAACAGGAGATCTACACCAAGCTACGGACGCTGGAGTATGAGTGGAAAATGGATAGCAAAAACTACATTCCCCAGCAGGCCAAAGATTTTGTTGCTTCATGTCTAAACCTGAATTCATCGGAAAGACCAGAAATGGATGAGCTTGTCGGGCACGAGTTTTTCACCATGGGCGCCATTGCCGACGAGCTCGACGTTTCGACCCTGAAATCCAGTCCTGTATGGCTCGAGAATGCAGACCCTCGTGGAGATAGGGTGAAGGCTGGCTACGGCGTCAGTCATACGAAAATATGTCGAGAATGTGGCGTGGGAGTGGGACCAGATGGACGCCCTCGGCCGGGAGTAGGCGTTGGGGCAAACATCTCTGCTCTGGTTGAGATAGAGGTCGAGAATCGAGAGGGATGTGCCCCTGTTATTCCATTACCAGCCGGCGTGCTGTACAAGCAGTTCTCTGACGCCCACGCTGACTGGCTTGCCCGTCAGAAGCATCCCCTGCTACCTACGCGGGTCCGGAGCCGCAAAGCAATCGTCGACCAGGAGGCCCCGCAGCCTGCAACAAATGAAGCCGATTCCCTGCCTAAAGCTCCTCCAGTTCCAGCCACTTCAGCAGCCCGTCCATTTCAAAGCTTCGCCGCCCAACAACGTCAGCAAGCGTTGCCGGTCGGCCTACCTCGGAGAACAGAGCGGACCCAAGACGACGCTCACAAGCACAAGGATGTTCCTGTGGAAGAGCCTCAATTCCAGGCACTTTTGAGAGAACGGCCAGTCAGAGCAGCCACCATCCGTGCAACTAGAAGCACCACACTGCGTGAGGCGATCTCATCATCATCAAAGACCTTGCCTCGGTCGAACACAGTCCCTGATGCAATGGCCTGTGTCGCGAAACAGATGGAGGGCAATTATCTAGACGCAGGGCGGCGTAAAGCCAAGGAGGTCCTCACACTCAACCAAAAAACTTCAGGTGAAATGTTTACCAGGAAGCCGATGCGGTCATGTATCGCGGCGGATAATGCAACCACACGCCCACCGTCCTCGTCATCTATTTCTTCGGCATCCTCTGAAGAGCTTCCGGTTCGGGTACTTCGCCCAACGGCTGCCAACGATCGAAGTCTGAAGGCCAACATGGAGGACAAGCAGCGGCAGCCTATATATCCGCCGCAGCAGGCTCGCGCAGGGTCGGAGTCGTCAGCAGAACAGAAGCTTACGCAGCAATTACCAAAGCACCAACCCAGGATCATCTCTAGCCACGACCCGGCACTCTCTGTGCCCAATTCGAGGAGCAGAGACGTGATCCGATCGCTGCGCTCTTTGCACCAAGCTCTAGATAGCCGGACATATGACGAGGCTGCGAAGCGACCTCGATCTGGCTACGGCACACGTAAAGCTCGGGCGATATCAACATATCCAAGAGTGGATAAATGGGTTGATTATTCGACCCGTCACGGCATTGCCTATATTCTCTCGGATGGCACTGTAGGAATGATATTGAAGTCTTCGAACGACAACTCGATTCCCAGCAGCTGTGTGGTGATCCGAGATGCCAGCAACCATACGATTCGGCGGGCGAAAGGGCTTGAATATCAATTCGTGCCTCAAGGGAAGAATGCTCATGATGTTGAATTTTACGAGCAAAGCGACTACGAGTGCGGGATGAAGCGGCTAGACGTCCCAGCACGCAAGTTTCGGCTCGACCTTGAACGACATTCCAGTCAGATGGCAGCGGCGAGTGCGATTCAGGCGGGGTTGAATGGTAGCGAAGCGGAGCGGATGAAGGAGGTGGCACTTTTGGACAAGTTCGGCAAGTACATGAACAAGGCCAGCGGAGGCTCGGGCAGTGACGGCAAAAAGACCAATAAGAGCGAGCACTTTGTCCACTTCTATCAGCGAGTCGGCAACGTCGGTGTGTGGAGGTTCGCAGACGGAGGACTACAATTCAATTTCCCCGACCATACCAAACTTACTCTCTACCGGCAGAACTTGACGGACGACAGTGCCAGCGACAGCCAGCAACTGCAGCAGTACATGGTTGATTGTGTCTATCTTGTCCCCACCGACGCAATCAACGTGGCTCGCCATGGGCTGATCACTGCCGAAGCAATGGAGCGACGAGACCAACTTAGTCTTCCCCTTGAAGATATCATGCTCAACATCCTTCGAAGATCAGAGATGGAGATTATTCGCACGAACGAGATTCGGGATAAGCTGAGCTGGATCCGAGCCGTGGTAGGGTGTTGGATCAAAGAAGGAGGGCTGGGGTGGATGGGAGAAGAGAAGCTGGGTTGGAGCGGACTACAAGAACGACGCGACGACAAAAGAATCAAGTTACAGTGGGTGACAGTCGGGCGGTATGGAGGAGATGGTGAGGGAAAGCAGTGATTTGCGTCTGTTACTGTACGGCCTGTCAGGCGTTTGTTTCACGGTCTTCGAGTTTGCAGCGCTGCAGCGTTGGTGTTGGCCATGGTTGGGCATATCAGGGATATGCGGGCGTTCATCATGATGTCTACCTTAGTTTTATTCTCGTTATCGGTTCTTCTTAGAATTGACGATGGCATTGTATCGAGAACTGGGGTCAAAGGGCTCCATGGGCCTGAAGTGCCCGAACTCCTTGCTGTATTACTCAGCCCGGCGAGTCGCTTGTGGTTCAAGGTGCAGGCGATTCTTAGAAATACATTTTGATATTGTACGCGCACCGCCCTCCCTGCACTGTGCCACTGTGAAAGCTTAGGTACGACTAGTAGTAGTATTTCAGGTTACCAAGGTACTACATTAGTTGTATGGTGTTGATCACGTTTCCGGGCTGGGATATTGCATCACTTTAGGTGCTCATCAGTTCGCTCCCACTTGATATCACCAAGTCGATCCGGCTATTTTATCTCCGCGTGTATTTATATTTCCCTGCAGTATCGCGGCCAACACCGCTACTGCCTAGGTAGACTACTGACAATCAATCCCATCTCAAGGCTCGCTTCCCGGTGGTTCTGTCTTCCCCCTCTACTCCGGACCTTTGTGTTGTATTTGCCTACCACCCGCAGCCTCGCCGGTCGGCCACTACTAAGATTCAAAAGAGACACAAAGTCAGAGAGGTAGATACTGTACTCTGTAAAATACCAGAATTGTACTACACACGACATTTGACGCCTCGTCCATCCGATTCCGTCCCAAGAAACTTGACTGGGCCACTACACTACCACTACACTACGACAATACTTTGCCTCAGCTGTTTGCACCGTCTGTTGACTGTCCTGTCCTCCATCAGTATTGGTCCATGCGAATTTTTGGCCGGAATTGACTTGCTGTGACGGACCTGAGGCTGTGCTGGCCCGAGGGATACGATACGGATCATTCGATACGACTGCACGTCAGATCAGATAGTACATAGGTATTCTTTGGTGTATCCAATCCCTTTCTTTTATCGGTGGTGATATCCTCTGAATATTTATTGTTCAATCATGGGCGGCGGACCATCGGAAAAGGAACACGTCCTCATCGCCCTCTTCGAACCCGAACCAAAGGAGATAATTGCCGAGTTGAAGAGGCGGTTCCCGCATTTCGAAATCACGTATGTCCAGGTGTCGTTTCCAAAGGAAAAGGTGGTGGTGGGGAGTGAGACGCAGGGGATAGATGATGGTGAGTCCTGACAATCTATTCTGCTTCGTTTGTTTTGGATTGTTGTTACGTGTACTATACGTACACGGTACAGCCCGCACTTGTCACTGTGTTTGAGACGAGTTGAGGTTGTGGTCTGGACATGGTATGGCTTGTTTGGCTCCTCGGACTGCCAGACGGACTGATGATTGACACTACTTGCTACCCGGTCGAGTCGACTTGCATTGCACTTCATTGCCAGGTCAAAGTCACAAATGAAATAGATTGATCATTTGAGTCATGGTATGGGTACGAGCACCTGGGTCCTAGGCTAACTGCATACATGGCTCTCTAGAACTATGGCGATCCACCACGATCCTCCTCACGCTGTTCACGCTGCCTAAGACGCCGGATTTGGTTCCCAAGTGAGTACACACAGAGTTCATTCCTACTATACCTTATGTTATGGATCGAATGAAATTGAAGGCCCAGACCCCTTCGTCTCTATACTTCATTGCTTCATACAGGACGGTCCCATTCAGATATTGTTATACTGAATGGAGTCTGGAGAAATGGAGTCTAGAGGCGAGGCTGCTGCAGCACGGCTGACTTGGAACACGGGATTGTTATTGTTCTCATTCTGTTTTCCTCCTCCTGCCTTACCCAAAGTCCATTCTCCTCCTCAGAACACTTCTCAGAACAGAAACTCCTTCCTGGAGCTGGCCAGGCCAGGCCCCTGGTCAGGGATTCATTCAAACGCCGCCTCCTGGCTCAGCACACCGCCACACACATGCACAAAGATCCCTATCACCTCTCTCACTCTGTAAATGCATGAAACTATGCAGATCATCTATATTTGCCTCTGTCTCCTACTATGCAACCACTGACAACCACACCCCCTGGTGGGCCTTGTCTTCCAGCCTCAAACTCATCCACCTCTTCTCCGCCGGGATCGACCATATCGCCAACCACCCGATTCTCACAGACAGCCAAATCCCAATAACCACGTCTTCGGGAATCCACGGACCCCCAATAGCCGAATGGGTGTTGATGACGACGTTGGTGGCCAGCAAACATTTTACCGTTCAATACGAGTGGCAGAAACAACATCGTTGGGCTCAGGACCGGTCGCAACTCCGCGGGACGAGTGATTGGGTGGGGAAGACGGTGGGGATTGCTGGGTATGGAAGTATTGGGAGACAAGGTGAGTCTGAGCGAGCGAACCTGAGCGCAGCGAAGGGGAGCGAAGCAAAAGCCAAGCGAAGCGAAGTGAATGCAGAATAAAGCGAAGCGGAGCAAAAAGAAGCAAAAGCAAAGCGGAGCGAAGAAGAGCAACGCCTTTCAACTAAGAGGGTGTCGTGATTTATCTCTGACTTTTTTACTTTCTTTCTAGTCGCCCGCGTCTTCTCATCCTTAGGCGCCCATATCCACGCCTACACCGCGTCTCCGCGAACCACATTGGAGTCTCGCGCCGACACAGGCTACTTTGTTCCTGGCACCGGTGATCCGGACGGTAAATTTCCTAGAGCATGGTACAGCGGGACAAGCAAGACTGCTTTACATACGTTTCTGGCCTCAGGCTTGGATGCGCTGGTCATTGCGTTGCCGTTGACGAGGGCGACCAGACATTTATTTGGGGAGGAAGAATTCAAGTTGTTGGGAGGAGGAACGAAAAAGGCCTTACTAATCAACATCGCCCGCGGCGCCCTCATCGACCAACCTGCTCTTGTCAAAGCTTTGAATAACGACATTCTTGCCGGCGCCGCTTTGGATGTTGCGGACCCGGAACCACTACCACCAGATGATCCGCTGTGGGATGCGAGAAATGTCATTATTACGCCGCACTCGAGCGCGCTGGGGGTCGAATATACGTCTCGCTCGTATGATTTGTTCACGACGAATTGGGAGAGGTATGAGAGGGGGGAGAGGTTGTTTAATTTGGTGGATCGGAAGAAGGGGTATTAATCCTACGGAGCGAAGCGAAGTAGGTTCTGGTAATACCTAGGCTCCGAAAAGGAAAGGGGATTGCGTGGTGTGGAATAGGAGAGGATGGGGTCGGTGGGAATGAACCACCTGTGAAGTTGGTTGTGCGCGAGTAATGAGGGCAGAGAAGCACAAACTCCATGCGGTGCAACTTGAACCGTGCAAGAAAGAATGGAGCGATGGATGGGTGGATGGATCGATGATTGTTGTTGAGTTGATGCCGGCGCGCACGGAGGTCAAGGTCAAGGTCAAACAGTCAAACGCATCCAGGAGCTTACAGTACATCGGCTTTACTAGTAGCCTCTGCCTCCGGCTGCAATGGCGAAGTAGATCAGGTGTGCCACTGCCAGTGCCCTGATCCGACTTCATCTCATCGGCATGGACTGCAGTTGTCAGGCTCCACGGCGTATCATTGACTACATATGCATGGTACATATACTCAAATACCTACAAAGTTCAGACATGTCAACTGACAAGGTCGGGAGAGCAAAGAATCGCTTAGTGTTATAGACGTAGATGTTGTACACTGGCAGCACATGTATATTTTTTGTTCACGGCGAGACCTCCAGTCTCAGCCGCTTCTTTCCCTCTGCGAGCGAATATACTCGACTACACTAGGCAAGATCTCCTCGGCCGGCAGACTTGCGCGGACCAAATCTCTTCGGAGCGCGGCCCAGCCGTCGTGCCCGGAGCCAGTGTCGTTGTCACTGTCGCCGCCTCCAAAGAAAGCCTCCTCCTTGCGAACACCACCCAGGTTCAACACGCCAATGCCCATGCCTCGCTCGTGCGCCCGCTTAACCAGCCTCCAGGCCGAATACGTGGCCAACGACGAGCCGACCACCAAGACCTTATTGGCTGCATCAATGGCCGCTTCGGCCGCAGACTTGACAGAGGCAGGAATCGATTCGCCAAACATGATGACATTGGGTTTGAGAATCCCAACACCACCACCAGTACCGGTCATTGACTTTCTGTCCGACCCCGGGGTCCACGCGCCATCGGCATCAACGTCCACATGGCCCTTTGAGCCATCACTCAAGATCGGCGGCCTCTTCAAACAATGCGGACAAGCAGGATATCTGAACGTAGTATACGGCGCCCCGGGGACATCGGCATCGCCGTCCGGGTTTGTTCTGAACCCTTTACGCCTCCGCTCTTCAGGATCTTCAGTGTCCAAGGCCCCCGATGCCAACAACTCTTGTAAAAACGCATTCCAGGCAGGATTCAACGCGGCCAATTGTGCCTGAAATGCTTCTCGGTCAATCAGTCTCTTGCAGCTCAGACATACCAAACTCCTCAGAAACCCGTGCAATTCGATCGTCTTCGGCAGCTTCGGATGGGCAATGGGATGGAACGAGTCCACGTTCTGCGTGATTACCGTATCTACCAGCCCCAAACGGCCTAGGTCGCGCACCGCATAGTGGGCGGCGTTGGGAGAGGCGCGGTGCAGTCCGCGCCAACCCAAGAATGATCGGGCCCAGTACCGCTTGCGCGCTTCGTGGCTCGCGACGAATTCGTGGAAGTAGATCGGTCGGTAGCTCTTGTTTTGGGTGTATGTGCCTTTGGAGCCGCGGTAGTCGGCGAGTCCGGATGCTACGCTGATTCCGGCGCCTGTCAGGAGGACTGTTTTGCCGCCACCCCCTTGAAGGTTCTCATTCTGACCTGCTCTGTACACTCCATCACGACCGTCTGTGCCGACCGTGTTTTCGTCGATCGAGGGAACGCCGGAAGGGTGAATGTCAACCGCAGAAGAAGGCGAGGCAGACACTGGAGACCCGGAGCCGGAGGTCAAGAAGTTGGCGAGCGCGGTAATGGCACCATGTTTGGTCGCGGCAGATGGTGGGATGATCAGCGGCGGTGGAAGAGGCCCTGTGTAGGGGATGCGCAGAAGCGGTTTGGACATACGCGGAACAAGAGCATGGTTCTAAAGGAACAAGATCAAGAAGGTCCTTGATTTGTATACATGGAGCACTTTGTCACGCGGCAGCGAGTCTTGACGTCCGAGGCGTCGAGCATTCCGCCAATCAAATGCTCCATGACTACGAGAAAGCCGTGACTGGTCCAGTTTGATCAGCATGACTCGAAATTGGTGGCAGTGGCGCCGTCAGTCTGAGTCAGTTGTGGAGTGTCTACCACTACAACCTCGACTTCAGATTGGGGCTTTACAACTGCAGGTGTGCAATGTTGGGAACTCGAATGGTAAGATTGCCTAATGGTTTCTACTTCACCTGTATTTGTGTCTCTACCCAGAAAACCACTGGCTATGCTACAGCCTGCGCTTTGGCGAGCAACCCGGGAATGACTCGAATTTACAAGTCGAGGATGAGAGTTTTCGATAAGTATGGAAGACGCCAGGAAGAGCAGCAAGCCCCAGACTTATAGGCACGTACCTATTATTAGGTACGTACCAAGGTACCCAGGTAGGCATCGGTGCTACGCTTCGATTTGTTACCATGCATCTTCGGTCTGATAGGCGGAGGATCCCCATCAATCCTGAATTTCGCAGAAGTTCAAAAGGGATTCACCACCCTGCCTCACTCTATCCTCTCTTCTTTTCTCTCTAGATGCAGTATCTGTTCTCATCAAACAGGACAATGATGAAACGACGGCTTGTTCCTGGGGAAATGCTGTTGCAAGAATTCAGCTCGCTGCACTCGTTCGATGTCATCCGAGTTGTGGACTGTGCGTCCTGAGAGCAGTTTGAATTGTGCAGATGTTGAAACAGGTCGACCACTCTGAGTCCTTTTCTCTACTTTCCTCTCTTTCCCATCTCCAAAAGAGCGGAGGAGATGGTTGATAATATACTTGGGGGGCCGAAACTTTCCCGGTATGGCCGACATACTTCGGCGACTGGAAGCCTCGCCACTAGTACTACAGGTCGCTTAGCACAAATGGATCAATGGGTTAGACAGCGCTGGGTTGAGGGGAGGGTTGCAAACAGCAAGGCGGAGGGAGAGGCATAGTGACGGCACCAACACAGCCGCAATATTGTCTATATCATCATATTCTGTGGCCGTGGCCTTTGTCTATCTACTACCTACTAACTTACAGTACCCTTACAAGAGTACCTATCCATCTCCATTCTACCTATCTTGCCCTATCTGATGACCCCGCCTATGTCCCTGTTTTCTGTTCAGTACACATTTTTTTCCATCTTGGCAGGTGACTAGACGGTCACCATGATGATGTCGCCTTTGGGGTGCTGTTTCCCCAGCGTGCATGTCAACTGACAAGCAGCCCAAACTTTAACCAAGTTAAGCCCACTTGCCCAAGACACTCATGCCGATGAAGCCGGCAATCATGCAAAACAAGCCAAGACAATACTTTGTCCAAGGGACATTCTTGCCTGCGAGATCACCGCCTTCAAGAATCCAATCTCTGGCCCACATGTCGACGACACCGACCCAGACCAGGACACCGGCAGACAAGGCGTCCAGAGTACCGATGGTCAAGATGGTGCTGCGATCATTGCCATTGAAATCATGGATAACTCCCAATCCAATAGCCATACCGATAGGAGTGATGAGTGCGTATGCCGTGGCCATCAAGGCCTTTGTGGGCCAGAACCGAGTCGTGGCTCGGGGCAGCAAGGCGATACGAGCACCCAGGGCCAGACCTTCAAAGAACTGGTGGAACACAATCACGACCAACAGCGTCTTGTAGAAGGAGTCGCCGGCCACGACAAGCGTTAGACCAATCAGGATGCTGTGGAACAAGATACCGGCCTCCATGACCATGACCGATAACTTGGAGTTGGGCTTAGATGGATCGATTGCCGGTCCGTGGCTGTGGCCCAGACTGGCCAGAGTGCGACCGTGCGGCTCAGTGTGACCAACTTCTGTCTCTGGCCCTTGGTGCGCCAAGTCGCTGTCGTCCTCTTTACCATGGACCGCTGCGGTTCGTTCACCATTGGCTCCTGTTGTGGCACCCCATGCTCTTCCATCCTCGGTCTCTTCGGGCTGGAGTTTGCGCGACCGCGCGATGACGTACCGGTGGCCAAGGTATTCGAATAAGAAGGCAAGGAACAGTCCGGCCATGACGATCGCCGAGGTTGTACCTTCGTATTCGAGCTCGCCGAGACATTCGTTGGTGAACATGAGTGTGGCGTGCGTGTACAGCTAGAGACGAATCAATCAGCGGGCTGTTTCATGAACAGAATGACTTTAATAGAGGCAGAGGATGTCACATACATGAACAAATGCCGTCGAGATAATCACTCCAGTGCCGAATTGTTTGATGGCCGTGAAAACCATCGAGTTGACGCTCTGAGAAAGTAGTCGGATGACCAGCAGTGGCGCGAACACACCCAGGGCGCTGGTGAAAAGCACTACAAACAAAGTGCCTGCTCGAAGGCCAATGTCGTAGTCTCGTTTACGTAGACCACACGACGCGCTGTCGGAGCTATCATTCTCGCTGCTTCCGCCACCAACACAGTGTCTGAATATATTAGTAAGGGTGTTGCAAAAAGATGGCTGTCAAGTTGTGACACTTACTCAACTCCGGCATGGAAATGGCAGTTTAGACCTTGAGTGCTTCCCTCGCTGTCTTCCGATTCTTCTGAAGAAGCCGCCTCTTCCGAGACAACCATGACTTCTTCGCCATTAGGGTCTATACAGTATCTGGCCAGTGTCAGAATAGACTGTCTATCTTTCCACAACTGTCTGCAACAAACACTTACTCATCAGAACCATGGAAGTGGCATCCGGTATATTGAGCCGGTGGAGGTCCGGTGGTGCTGGCAAAGACTGAGATAGAAACTTCTTCACCACTGCTGTTAATGCAGTATCTGGATTCAAAGTCAGTATGTGGCTCAAGAGCCTGGCGTACAGAGAACATACATGTCGGAGCCATGGTTGTGGCAGCCAGTGACAGCAGACGTATCGGCCGATGTTGTGGCCGAAGCTGTTACCGAAGCTGGCACTGACGACGATGCCGATGTGGTTTCACTGGCGGCATGGGTGGCTACCGCTGTTTCTTCACCATCGGGTCCGAAACAATACCTGAACTGGTTGTCAGTACAGACAGATTAAAAAGTGATGCAGGTGAACATACGCAACTGTTCCATGGTTGTGACAACCAGAATAACTGGTTTGGGCACTAACCACACCCACGAGGGTGAGTGCCAACAGAGTCTTGGGCAGCATGGTATAGAGACTCGGACACTGGCAAAATAATCCAACACTGGCGCGGCTGGGCTGAAAGAAGAAACTTTTCCAAGAAAAAAGTTCAGGGAAGACAAGAGAACAGCCAGGATATCGGGTGCAGCCCTCGCTTCTTCACCTGGCAAAGGAAAACCAGGTAATACTATACCTCTGATTTCTGCCAATGCATCGGGTATTGAAAGGCGGCGTTTCCGGCGCTTTATCCTTCCACCACGACCATCTGCATGCATCGAAAGAATCGAGCTACGGAGACTTACCTGGTGACTTTTTGTTCGCATTGAGTAATGAAAACCCACGCATTCTGTTCAGGCAGACCATGGTTTTGTCCGCAAGCTTCGGCGTAGGCGACTAGAAGCGAGCAACAAGGTGACAAAGCCCAAGACTTGTCGCCAGTCCGGCCTGAGCCAAGACCAGCAAAGCCGCCGAAAAGCATATGCCAAGACGTGAAGAGCTCGAGAAATGGAACCGGAGTCCAGTTCGAGAACAGACAGAACCAATACGGTCGACGGCATTGCTGAGATATGGACTGTAACAGTGGTAGCGGCTGGGTCTTTAAGGTACTCACTTTTGTCTGGGCATTCGAGGGATCCAGCGGACAAGTCAGACTCGGAGCGGACATGTCTTGGCATCTTGGTATCCAGCCTTGCCTACCTAAGTACACACTATCTAGGTCGACACCACCTCTGTGCAGTGCCCGCATGATGTCAAGATCACCAGTCGGTCGAGATCCATGGCTCATGTTCAGCCCGTCTGGGGAAGGTATCTACGGGCTCGTCGCATGGCTTTTGGTCTTGTGCAAGCTTTTCAACAGCTGTCCTCAAATTGGCGTTTCTCGGCATTCATGCAAGATCTTCCTTTGTACCTCCAAAGTGGTGAGCGCCCTCGGTCCTCAGGGTATGATGATTCGTCAATCTGGCGACTGCTCTACAAGTCAAGCCAGTTCAGGTACAAGGCCCGCGAAAATTCTAGCATCTAGCCACAATAGCTTCATGCCCGAGGTAGGCACTAGTGGTTCTCTGCACGATGAGCGAACCGAAGAAAGGTGACGAACGGGACCAAACCGTGGATCGGGAACGGGGACGTCACAAGAAACAGCTGAGAAGAGCAGAGCTATACAGAACAGAGTTGGGTCATCCTATGTCCAAGGTAAGGTATAAAAGATCTATCAAGTCTGCTCCAAAGGAACGGTCAGTCAGTCAATCAATCAGTCAGGTCCAAAGGTACAATCGTTGCATACTCTTACCCCCAAACCCACTCACTCACTCCCTGTCTATCTACCCTGACCTGACCTAAACATCTACCTGCCCTTGGGTCTATCACAATGTCTGTCCTTCTCAAGACCTCCCTGTTCCTCTCCGCCCTCACCGGCGCAGCAGTCAATGCAGCCCCTGCCCCCCTCGAAGCCCGCCAGGCCAACCAATACACCGCCGAAGCAGCCAACTGGAACGAGGGCGCAACCACCGCCTACAAAATCCACGAAAGCTGCAACGCAACCCAAGCATTCCAAATCGCACGTGGCCTCAACGAAACCATCCAACTAGTCAGCCACGCCAAAGACCACGTTTTGCGATTTGGCAACACCTCCGAGATCTACCGCAAGTACTTTGGCGACCGGCCCCCCTTTGAAGTCATTGGCGCCTACGACATTATTGTCGAGGGTGACAAGGCCAATGTTTTGTTCCGATGCGATAACCCTGATGGCAACTGTGCTATTGAAGGTAAGCACCAACAACCTGTTGGGTCAACACCAACACCAACGCCAACGCCAACACCTCCCCCCAAGTATTTACCAACCCTTCTTTGGCATCTTTGCTAACGCTCCTTCTCCTTCTCCAGGCTACGGCGGCCACTGGCGCGGCGAAAACGCAACCGACGAAACCGTCATCTGCGACCTAAGCTACGAGACCCGCCGCCCGCTATCTCAAATGTGCGCCCTAGGCTACAACGTGGCCGAGAGCAAGACAAACACGTTCTGGGCCTCCGACCTGCTCCACCGTCTGTACCACATGCCCGCCGTTGGAAAGGAATACATTGAACACTTTGCCACCGATTACGACTCTGTCATTGACTTGGCCGCCAGCAACGAAACCTCTTCGACTCATGACTCCGATACCCTGCAGTACTTTGCTCTCGAGGCCTATGCGCATGACATTGCCATTCCGGGTGTCGGATGCCCTGGTCCCGAGCATACTCATGACGATGCTGATGCCTCTGCTTCGGCGACTGCCTCTGCCACTGATGCCCCGGCTGCCACTACTGACGGTGCAACGCCGACGGTTTCGGATGCTGCGTCGGTTACCTCTTCGATCCCACCGGTAAGTTTGAGCCCACAGTACTAACCCATATGCTGCAAAGGAACAAAAAGCTGACTCGTCTTCCAAACAGCACTGCCACACCCACGAGGGCGGTGTTCTTCACTGCACTTAAATCGAAGCGGTGGGAGGTTCCGTCGTGATCACCAAGATCTGGAGGGCGGAATGGAACCAGACATCGGTCGGTGCAACGATGGATGGACAAAAATGACACGCGCAGCCGCGAAAAAGAACAAAAGAAACAACAAAATTACTATACTACTAGTAGTAATAGAAGAGGAAGTACCGGGCTACCAGCCAGAAAGACGAAAGACGATCAGATAGACAGGGAGTTGGCCTAAGAACTAGTCCGCCAACCTTAATAAACACAGTCTGCATAATAATACCTTAACCTTCAAGTGTTTCTGTCTTGAGACTAGCGTGGTGAGCAAGATCGAAATGGGTGTATTACTGCCGCCCTGGTCACAGTTATGCGGGTAGAACAACTAGTAGGGACCTACTAAGGTAGAATGACTCAAGTTCCAGTAGTCCTGCATTGCTTGTTCGACAGTATGCATTGACAGTATGCATATGGAGGATTGATCTAACTTGATTACTTGAGTCTCACTCGCAAACCGGCACCTGCGCAAAATGCTCAAAACAATAACTTCCAAGGGCGAGATCCATCACAGTACTCTTAAAAACACATTGTCGTAAATGGCCCAAGACTGCTCTTCACTCCAATCCCAAAAACCTAACCATTTATAACAGAGCAGCACCCAAACCGGCTGCAACCAACATCAGTTTGCTGTCCACCAACGGCCCTGAACCGACACCATTGGCAAGCTGGTTGACGCCGGTCTGAGAACTTTCAGTCGCGGCAGCTGTGGCTGACCCGGTTGAGGCAGTCGTCACAAGGAAACCATCTCCGGTGGTTGCAGAGGTAAAGCTGTCGCCAGACGTGGGGATGGCAGTCGATCTGGAGGATGTTCTGGTGGTGGATGAAGATGAAGAAGAAACTAGGCCACCACCGAGTCCACTGCTGCCACTCGACTTGGAACATCCGGAAGCAGTTGAGCCCTGAGAAGAGAAATCGTTAGAGACGCGAGGAATGGTGAAAGCCGGGACTGGTTACTTACTGGAGCACAGCATTTGCCGACATTGGCAGAGCAAGAGTAACCACCTTCGCAATGATCTATGTGCATGTTAGCTCACAACACAATGACCCGCTGAATGTCCATCAAGCAATTCAACTCACATCCATCCTGGCAGCAAACATCGCCTTCGCCAGGGTTATAGCAGGCATCCGTGCCACAAGGCTCGCTTCCAGAGCCGAACTGCGCTTCGCATTGGGATGTGGTGGTGCTACCACTGCCACTACCAGTGCTGCCACTGTCGGGACATGTGTTGTATAGTGGGTCGTTAGGGTCATAGCAGTGGAAACCGTCCGGGCAATCTTGGAAGGTGGAACCAAAGCAAGACTTGCAAGTCGCGCCCTTTTGCGTGCACAGAGTGTCGGTTCCTGTGGATGAAGATGCCGGTGCCGATGCGGTTGCGCTTCCACCTGAGCTTCCACCTGAGCCCGAGCCGCCGGAGCTGCCTGTGCTGCTTGTGCAGGAGTCAAGGCCGTAGAGAGAGTCGCCGGGAAGATAGCAATATAGCGTGCTGCCGGGACACAGGGTATAGCCATCACCAAAACATTGTGCGCAAGATCCAGAGCATCTTTTGTCCAGTGACCGCGACAGGAGCTGGTTGGTATTGGCGGGGACTTTGGAGAACCCCGGGGTCAGGGTCTTGCGAATAGCATCGACGGGTTCCTGCGCCGCGGCAAGAACGATGAGGGAGGAAATGCCCAAGGCTGCTTTGACGAACAACATCTTGAATACTGAACCAGAGAATTGGGAGCGATGGGCAAAGGGGCCGTTCGATTGCTGAGGAGCGAAGTTCTCGATAGGGAGAAGGAAAACAACAGAACGAGGAGGCGGTCAAACATACAAATATACTCTCTCCTTTGACCGTGGATTCAGCCTCACCGTGTCTGTACCGTGCCGTTAGACTGGAGCGGCATTGGTCTTGCAAAGGGACTGTATCCCACCATTGCCCCGAAGCGTACTCGGTTCGATCGATGGATCCGCACACACGTGTTGCGATTGGAGGGTTCGGCTAGAAGTAGTTCTTTCTTTAGACTTGAGATGGTCTGTCCAGACATGCGAAAGAACGATCATTGGCGAGATATTCGCCGAAAGGGTCTGCTTGGGGGAGACCAGGCCACATCCGAATGGTCCTCTCTTCATTTCAGCCTGACCCATGGCGTAGGGCAGAATAGACGAGGCAGTGATAATGGGTCACCTGGGCGGCCAACGAGACGAAAGGGTAAGATTTGACTGGCGATCCTCGCCAATCTAGTCAACGCAGGGCGCAGAAGTCGGCGTCGCAGAAGGGGACCAGAGTTGTGAAGGAAGACCTCGTTGGAGGCAGAACGGTAGTACAGGACTAGTACTGCCAGCGGTACTAGGACATATCTTCCTGGATCGTGGTACCTGATACCTTGTATGTAAGTGGCCGGCGGCGGTGGCACAGCAGCCACAAAGGGCCATGGCTTTGGCACTTTCCACACGCCGCCCTGTCGCCCATGCCGAATCAAGGGGTAAGTTGCTTGGCATTTGCTTGGCTTCGGTGGGGGCGGAATCGGACAAAAGAACAAGCCGCTCAACTCCAATTTTCCCACTTCGTTTGCGCACGGGCGTCAGGCTGATTTTGTCCCCGCGAACACCGAACACCAAACACCACCCGGGTCGAAGCCTACTCAAGGCAGGTACCGTCCTGAGCCGTTGATAAGAGTCTCTGTCGTACACACATGTGTATTTGTTGCTTGAGGTGGAAGACCTGTATACGAGGAATCAACCACAAGCCGCGATTGGGTTCCTCTTCCTCTACCCAATCTCCCATACTCGTTTGAGAGGACAAGGCTACCGGCCTCGGCAAATTCCCGATGTGGCTGTCCAGAGAATCACCAGACCGCTGACAGGGTCCGCAGCAGTACTAGTAGTACGTTCAAGTTGTAGACTGAAAGCCATTAGCTCTTTAGCGTGGAGGCTAATGAAGTATCATTGGGTGAAACACGTCCTTCAAAGGCTGAACGGCACAGCAGCCGATCACTTTTTACCCAGCACTCCACACACGTGGATGACAATCACCCTCTTGGAGGTTGCAGCATTGACACAGTAGTGGTAAAGCGTGAACGAGCACCGCCCACGGCGGGTCTCAACTATGCTTGAGTTTCCGACTCATCGGGTCATTTTTTTGCTGTATAATGTTGTACAATTGTGGTCAATGCTGAAGGGCTGGCGGCACCACAATTTACCGACCGAGCTGCACGCGGTATTGTGACAGTCATTCCTATACCAGGTGAGGCTGACAGACTTCGGGCAGACCGGAGCCAAGACACTGTTCCCTGCGCCTCTGGGAGTGGATGTCGAAGAAGTGCAGCCATTGTCGGAGCGGAAGTCGCTTATTGATTGCTGCACAACAAATTGGTCTGCAAGGATATCTGCATATCAGAACACGGGGCCATCGTCAAGCGACAGGCAGGCAGGGACGCCAGGTAGCGACAACATGCTCGAAGTGATATGTTCATTCATCAGGTCGAAACCGGGGTGTGACTGAAGTATAGGTAGCTGTGGCATTTCGATCGTATATCATCACTCATCATTATCACCTGTCGCGGTTACCATTATTGATTGATTTTCAGATCCTTGAACTCCTTCGTTGTGTTGGTAATGGCAACTTCCACAGGCAGACGTTCCATGCTACTGGCCCCAAAGAACCCATGCACCCCTTTGGTACGGCTGAGGACGTATTCGGCATCTTTGGGCTCAGCGATAGGTCCGCCGTGACACAGGACGAGGATGTCCGGATTGATTTTCACTGCGGCATCCCTCATGTCTTGGATTAACTTGACGCAGTCGTCCAACGACTTCCCAGTCTTTGCACCAATGCTGCCCGACGTTGTCAGGCCCATATGGCAGACAATCACATCTGCACCAGCCTTGGTCATCCTCTCAGCTTCGTCCACGTTGAACACATAGGGTGTGGTGAGAAGGCCAAGCTTGTGTGCTTCAGCGATCATGTCCACCTCCTTATCGTAGCCCATGCCCGTCTCTTCTAGGTTTGCTCGGAAGGTACCATCGATGAGGCCGACCGTAGGAAAGTTCTGGACCCCGCAGAATCCCATGCTCTTAAGCTGCTCGAGAAATTTGGGCATGACTCGAAAGGGATCGGTGCCACAGACACCAGCTAGGACACCGGTCTTGTTGACGATGGGGAGTACTTCTCGTGCCATATCGACAACTACTGCATTTGCATCACCGTAAGGCATAAGTCCGGCAAGAGAGCCTCGACCCGCCATTCTGAACCGCCCGGAATTGTAGATGATAATCAGGTCTGCACCGCCAGCTTCAATAAATTTGGCCGACAGGCCTGTTCCTGCTCCTGCTCCAACAACAGGTTTGCCATTTTTGACCTGCTCGCGAAGATGGGACAGAACTTCGGCTCTAGATGATGGAGGAGGCATGATCGTAATAGACAGTGGACGGTGAAATGTGTGCAGAGGATGTCGCCGATCGAAACTTGAAGAGAGCTTTTTCGTGGATACGTGGTATTTATTCCATTGTGCTACTGTTGCTCTTTATTTATTTTTCATTGCACTCCACGTCATCGTTGATCCGCATAATCCGAAGCGTGAGATTGTCCATTAATTGCCAGATCCTGAATTACGCAGCGTGGGGAACTGCGGGGACTCGTTTGTCGAACATCGTTCGATGCTGCCGCAATGAGAATGGGATTCTTGGAACTAGTACGACCGAGATTACAACCGCAGAGACAAAGGAGGGGCAGCTCTGCAATTGCGTCCTGAGCTTCGCACGGCGTTCTTGCCCTCGTTGATTTATCATGCCTCATGTAAGTGTCTGGCTGGACCAAGTAAACCCTCTGTTGACAGTCCCTCCTCTTCCTCTGTGACTATCGTCGTTGTTCGCCAGAATGCCTAAGCCGACCGTCCTCATTGTTGGCACTACGGATACCAAGCTTGATGAAATCATCTATCTGCGAGAACAAGTGCGCGCCCATCAATCATGTCAAACCAAGGTCCTTGACATAGGCCATACTCCAAGCAAATCGTCGGCCCTGGGGGCCATCCCCTCCGATGAGATTATCACGCCTCTTCATGGCCATAGCTCCACCTTGAAGTCGTTGCCGCGTGGGGAATACATCGACAAGGCCATTGAGCTATGTCTGCCCGTTGTCAGAGAGCTTGTGTCCAAGGCCCAAGTACAAGGAATCGTGTCTGCTGGTGGCAGTAGTGGCTCATCGCTGGCAACAGCATTGATGCGCAAAGCATGTCCTGTTGGCTTCCCCAAACTAATGGTATCCACAATGGCGAGTGGGAACATCAAGCACTACGTCGAAGAGACGGACATCACAATGATGTACAGTGTGGTCGACATTGCCGGCGTCAATTCGGTGCTTAAGCGTATCCTGTCAAATGCGGCCGCGGCAATTGCTGCCATGACCTTGTCATATGCAAAGTCTCTCGTCGACCCTTCGGAGTCTGAGACCAGAGGCAAGCGAATTGCCATCACCATGTTCGGGAATACCACACCTTGTGTGGACGAGATCCGTCGGATCTTGACGTCCCCTCCGCACGACGTGTCCGAGTTTGAAATCTATGTGTTCCATGCAACCGGCGCAGGCGGCCGGGCTATGGAACGTCTTATAGCGGAAGGACAGATTGATGCTGTCATCGACCTGACTACCACCGAAGTTGCAGACGAACTCTTCGAAGGCGTGCTCTCTGCTGGGCCTGAAAGATTGGAGGCCGCTGCCAAGAAGGGAATTCCTATGGTGGTCTCAGTGGGAGCATGCGATGAGGTCAACTTTGGTCCCAAGGACACGGTGCCGGAGAAATATAAGGACCGCAACCTGTTCATACACAACCCTGCAGTAACGTTGATGCGGACGACACCAGAAGAGAACAAAAAGATTGGCGAGTTCATTGCTTTGAAACTGAAGAAATATGCCGCCGATCCAAGCGTTGTCCGAGTCATATTTCCTCTGGGCGGAGTTAGCATGCTAGACGCCCCGGACAAGCCGTTCCATGATCCCAAGGCGGACACTGCTTTATTCGAGAGCATCGAAAATGGGCTGGAGGACACGGGGATTGAGATTGAGAAATACCAGTTGAATATCAACCATGAACAGTTTGCCAGCCATGTTGCTGCTGCCATCTTGGAGGTCATGGGTATTGCACCCAGAAGCTACAGGCTGAAAAACTTGCGCAGGAGGAAGTGGTCCTTCGATCATGGGGAGTCGGTCATGTCGGTCAGGAGGAACAGTCAGATTGAAATCCCTGACGCGGAGTAAACCATCCGGCTGGGAGAGGATTGAATCTTTTGATGATGCCCGCGTTGCTGACACCACATGAATGATACCATTGTATAGTTAGGAATACCGGTACTGTGTAGTAACGATATTTGATGGATGTTTCTTTACTTGATTCACAGCGTTTGTTGTAAACTGTATTCGGAGGATTTCCCCGGTTCGGATCATCTAATTTCCGCCAAGGCTGCACCTCGCTTCCTTGGTCCCAAACTAAAACGCCGTACGATGACTACCGCTACTAACGACGCGGACAAAAGTACACTAATTAGTAGTCTGCACATCTCTCACCCTCAACGTCGGCCACTACTGCATCGTCTCTTCTCATACCACTACTTCTCCTCACCACTCATACACCCAGTACTTACCTTAGTTATCCCAACATGCCTCACGCCGCTCCGTCACGCTATCCTCCCACAGCGACATCCGACCTCGAAGCCGGCGCCGTCCTGAAACTCGGCGAATTCCAAAACGAAGTCACCCTCAACCTATCCGAAGCGCGAATCATTCTACAAAAGACCCTAGCGACCCGAGCAGCTCGCGGTGGCCACTACGAAGAGACCGAGACCACGGCCAAGACGCGCGACTACCTCGAGATCTTTGCCGTCTTCAAAGAGCTGGCCGAAGCCCAACAAGTCGAAGGGATTATCAATTCCTACGGCGAGAATTTGGAACGGTTCGAGAAGAGCCAGCTGGGCAGCTTGGTGCCTACATGCTCAGATGAAGCTAAGGCATTGATTCCGAGTCTGGAGAGGAAGGTTGAGGACGGCGTTGTCACAGAGGCGGAGTTGGAGGGGATTTGTAGGGAGTTGCAGAGGTTGAAGAGACAGGCACAGCTGTGAAGAGGATATGCGCTGCTACTAGTACCGGCTGTCTTTGTTGTGCATACGAAGCAGGGCTCGGAGGGTCTGCTGCTGCGTGGTGTCTGGTCGTCTCGGTGTCTGGCCGTTTTGACCGGCTTGGGCTTTGCATGGGATAACGAACGCTCCGGAAGGGCTCTTTTTCGACGGTGCATGCCGTATTTCTCTCCACGGAGGCCAAGTCAGCGTAGGCTGCCTCTTCAGAAAAAGTCGCGCCCGTCTACACAACACAACATCTTGCACGAGCTTGCGCAAACTCAAGGAGCGAGCTTCGATCCCTCACTGCTGAACCTCCCTATTGGCTGCGATGGCGGCCAGTTGCTGTGAAAGGCATGCCGAATGAAAGCCCACATACGAGGGCCAATACCCCGACATTCGCCAATGACCGACTCGGTCATGGTCAGTTGGCTTCAGGTCATGGCCTTGCGATTGCCATGATTATGGCCACTTAGAGTGAGGGAGCACTGGCATCCAGTGTCATGAAAAGCGCATCGTCCAACGAGGGATAAACCGCGTCCGGAGGAAGAATGGCGTGGCGATCTCTGAAGGGGGAGTATTACCTCCTTACTATCGTCCCAGATAGTGCTGTTTTACGAAGAATATGATTCACTGAAGCCCTCAAACAAGCACTGAGGGAAGTTGCCTCCTCTCGCCCCATGATCGCTGCATCCGCAAGACGATTCTCGCTTGAATCAGACGCTCTTCAACTGCGCATTGGCAATGGTCAAAAATTTGACGCGTCTACTACGCCCAAGCCCAAGCTCGCCGCACTCAACAGAAGCCTGATTCGAGTTTGTTTGGCTGCATTGAATCCTTGCTTGAATCCTTTCTTGTCTTCCTACGTCGGCTCTGATTTCGTTGATACATTTTGTTTGCTTAGGGCTATCCTAAGGCATTCCTGAATGCTAATAATCCTAATGAGCCAAGCAAAGTACCTAGGTTTCAGTATATGCGAATCTCGTCAAGGAAGCCGCGAATCTGAGTAGACGATACCAGGTAAGAATCCGACTTGTTGTATGCCCTGGTCAATTCAATTGGAAACCAGGCACGCCTGCACCTGTCGATGTTGTCCCGCAACAAGGTCTTGGCACCGGACCCAATTATTTACCTACAATGTTAGGTACCTGGTGAACACCGTGCTCCTCGTTCTTTGTAAGCGTTCTGTTCAGCCTTCTGTCAAGTGTTCTATCCGACGCTCCTGCCGAGCGGAGCGTCCTGTCGGGGAGCATCGTTATGGCTTTGCCATAACACATCGTCGTGTGCGCACGACTGCTCATCCAAACTCTGACCAAACAAGTGCACCTCTCTCTCTACACGGCCATGCTGCATCATGGCATCACATTGAACGTTCTGCCAAATGTTCTATTTTGGCGTCCTGTTGAACGTCCTGTCGAGTGTCCTATCGACCGTTCCCATTTTATTATCAACAAGGACAGAGCAACTTATCTAATCTCAACGATGGCACCACAAACACGCTCTAATTGACGACCTGGCACTCCAGCTACCGGGAGTCTATAATCCAGAGGCCCAGGAAGGCCTAGACTATTCGAGAGAATAGACCCATCCCAAGGCGATATCGCACGATTCCTTTCTACAGCAACAACACAAGCCCCCCCATGGGAACGAACAAAAACTTCTTGGGTAAAGCCCACTGTTGTGGCACAACACACTCAGCGATGCTCTCAAAGCACTAGGTCTGTCACCAGTGCCAGGAGTCAATTGCGTGCTCAACAACAAGTTTCTCATTATCCTATTCTATGTGGACGACATCATTCTCTGCTACAAGCGTGAGTTCAAGGAGCAAGTTGATACAATTCTACAGCGTCTTCAAGAGCGATTTGCTCTACGAGTTATGCTGGAAGTCAACTGGTTTCTCGGAATACGAATCGTACGAGACCGAAAGCTACGCAAATTGTGGCTCGTACAGGATTCATATATCGATAAACTATCATCCAAGTTTAACGTTGACTCATACGGCAAGAAGATGCCGCCTACTCCCTTATCAACAGAGAGTCTTATGCCGTATGATAGTAAGGCCACGCCACAAGAGATTTACGCATATCAACAGCGTATTAGCTCTATCAATTTTGCGGCCACAACGACGAGACCAGATATCTCAAGAGCCAGCTCTGTATTATCGCAATATCTACGCAATCCGTCGCCAGAACACATAGCAGCCGCAAATCGAGTACTGGGATATCTGAAACGCACTCGCAGTCTTGCTCTTGAATACTCTACTCCTTCTGAAGAGAACACACTCTCTCAAAACAATAATAAACACGAGAGCGTCAACACCTTTGAAGTGTACTCTAACGCCGCATTTACTGACAATCCTAGTCGGAAAAGCTCTGACGGCTATCTCTTTATACTGCACGGAGGCCCCATCCATTGGAAAGCCTCTCGACAAGATACCGTAACGACTTCAAGTACTGAGGCAGAACTTCTCGCGCTGTCTCGTACGGCAAAGGAAGCACTCTAGTGGAGTCGCTTCTTTCAATCGATACACCTAAAACTCGATTAAATAGTCACAATTAAAGCCGACAACGCACAGACTATTCAGCTACTGATCAAAGACAATTTTCAGCTAACAACCAAGCTGAAACACATTAATATACATAAGTATTGGCTACGATAAGAGGTGCAAGCTAGCAAGATACGGCTAGAATAGGTCGTAACAGCCAATATAAGGGCTGACGGCTTCACAAAGGCACTAACACCACAGAATCACGAACGATTCGTGTATACGCATCTCCGCCTAGTCGACGTACAGGCTGTACTCGACGGCAAAGCGACGAACACAGCCTGAAGGGGCGGATTTGCCGGACACAATTTATTTAAATCCATCGAAGGTCCTGTTGAACGTCCGACCGAGCGTTATCCTGTTCGAATATTTCGAACAACGAATACGTCAATATCGAAACGGGTCCCTGTCGAGGCAAGCACTCTAATACTCGTCGTTATACTACCAATACTGCCATCTACTCCACAGCATAAACGACTCACACGCGACGAACGCCGAGATACCGCTTAAACTTGAACTTATTTAAACAAGTTGGGCTCTCGACGAGGATCGCTAATATCCACCGGCTCCATATTCTTGACCGGGGAACATACTATGGCCCCGGGAACATTCGCTTTATTGTCCACTGAGATGCAGGGACCCTCCTTACGTTCGTCTTCCTTTCAGCGACCGCTTTTCCTTCTGCACCCCATCCCCTACCATATTGTCCGTCGAGGGCCCCATTGACTGGAAAGCCTCTCGACAGGACACTGTGACCACTTCGAGTACTGAGGCAGAACTTCTCGCTCTGTCTCGTGCGGCAAAAGAGGCACTCTGGTGGAGTGGCTTCTTCCAGTCGATACACTTGAAACTCAACCAAGCGCTTACTATTAAGGTTGACAATGTACAGACTATTCGTCTACTGACGAAAGACAATTTTCAGCTATCTACTAAGCTGAAGCATGTTGATATACACAAGCACTGGATGAGACAGGAAGTGCAAACTGGGAATATACGGCTAGAATGGGTTGCAACAGCCAATATGAGGGCTGACATGACCGCCGAAATCCAGTATGAGCGTACTCTCGCCAGCGGCGTACAGGACCCCTTCCACTTTGACCCGGCTCGGCGCATAGTGATATGCAAGACCTGTCAGAGGGGTCTCTCGGCCGACAAAAGCTACTTCGACAACCACCTGACGAAACACCACGGGAACCAATTTACCGCGGTCGAACGCCCGCCTTGCGACTCGTGACCGAGCAGGATCTCCGCTACGACGCGCCCACCAGCCCACTCCTTTACTTCCTCGGTGTCCTCGCCTTTCGCGTCGAGTCGGCCACCTGGATGGCACCGGCTCAGTTGGCCCCCTTCTCAGCATCGTGATCTACGGGCTCCGTGTTCTGGCCCTCGGGCATGTGCTCGGCGACGCTGATGCGGAGGCCGACACGGTCTACCCTCGCCTGGAGAACTATTGCAGGAGCTACCTGCACAATAGGGCGCCTACCGTGTTTGACGAGGTATTCGGCCAACGCAACTACGCCTCGTCCATCGCCAAGGACTTTTACGGTCGCCCGTCCATTCACTGGGAGTCGGATCGGCTAGCCCTCCGGTACGAGGGTGATCGCGTCTCGATTGTTGGGGTACAGACATAGGTTCGTCACCTCCTCCTCGAGGCCGAGGAGGTGCTCACCAGTCAGCTGTTGGGTGTCGATCGTACCGTTATCGAAGTTGTTATTCCTCATCCTCCTCGTAAGGTAGGACGTCCTCGAAAGCTCTCTCTAGAGCGCCAACAACTCTTTACCTCGTACTACGCTAGTACGATTCAACCTCAACTCGAGACATTCCTAGAGTCAATAGGATATTCACTAGTCTCTAAAGCACTCGTACCCGATTTCCAATTACTCTCAAAAGACTCTATCGAGAGTCTAGGACGCCAAATTCATACGGCTTCAAAACCTAGTAACGCTCCTAGCGTTCATACAAATCTTCGAACCTGTGTCTGCTAAAGGCATCAACAGACGTGATATACTTCCACTCCTTTGGGTGTTTAAGTACAAGTTCGACAACGACGGCTACCTAAGCAAATCCAAGGCTCGAATATGCGTACGTGGCGATGTTCAATTATCTTTCAAGGATACCTACGCTGCCACGCTCGCTTTCAGCGTATTCCGAGCAATCATGGCCATTACAGCGGCCTACGACTTGGTACTGATTCAACTCCACGCCGACAACGCTTTTCTTAACAGCGACATTGACGAGGAGATATATGTACGCTTCCCAGAAGGATTCGAGATACCAGGTATGGTCCTTCGTCTTCGCAAGGCACTATACGGCCTCAAACGGAGTCCTTTGCTCTGGCACAACACTCTCAGCGAGGCTCTCAAAACACTCGGCCTCACGACTACCCTCACGCAGGAAGAAAAATGGGCGCTGGACAGGAAGGACAGAAATTATCAAAGACAGATGGAGATATACAGACAACAAACGATTCTAGTATAGAGATTGGACGACCGATTCAACAGGACTGAAGCGACAAAGTCTCGCACGGAAATGGAATGCTCTTAAGCGAGCACTACGGAACAAGGACCTAGAGACCTGGTTTCATCAATGGGAGTCACTCTACAAACAGTGTCAGGCTCTCAAATTGATGGAAACAACAGGCACTACGGCTCAAGTCGATTTCCAGGGCACAATTTAGTCAACTTAGCGTCCCTTACAACAGTTATGAGCCCGGTTTGCGCCTGAATACCCTGCGTCGACTAATCAGCGTCACTCGTCAACAACACTCATCGCACTACTGATATAGGGACCTACCACGATGGCATTCTACGAGGATCCGACTCGCTCTCCTGCAGTTACTGTCAAGACTGCTCCTATCTTGAACACTCCCGATGACTGGGACGAATGGTATCGGGCGTTCAAGTATGAAGCGCAAGCTGACGGTTCCTGGCAGTATGTCGACCTCTCGAGACCCGAACCTCCTCTCCTCCCAGGTCCTCCCGAACTACCTCCCTACACTGAATCGGACACACTTACACAAGAAGAGAAGTGGGCGTTAGACAGGAAGGATGGGGATTGGCAAAGGCAGACGGAGATCTATCGACAGCAAACGATTCTCGTTCAAAGACTGAACGACCGATTTAACAGGACGGTGTCATTAGCAAACCGCCTGTACTTCGAAGATGAAGTCACTCCATACAGACGGCTGAAGGCCTTGAAGGGACGGCTGAAGGCCTTGAAGGAGCGTCATCGAGTGCCGCCAGACTCGAGTGCACTTCGGTGGAGCCGTGCGGAAACTGCAAATGGCGACCGACATAGGGCCGCCGCGTGTTCCGGACGCTCAGAAAACACGGATCAACAGCACACCGTGTCGCAACGAGTGCCTCTAGGGCTAATCGACGCAAATCGGAGACGCGGACATGAATTATCTCCGTACTCTATTCAGGCTCTAATATCGGAGATGCTCGAGACGTGGGCGCCTCATGAAAGGTTATAAGTGACGTCTATAACGTGTAATCTTGGTTCCGTGAAAGGGAGGCAAAGGGGCCAGTCTCGCCGCGTTGGACTTACCGCGCCGTCTTCTATACGAATCCGGGGTCGAAGTCTCGTGTTGGACTGTATCGAGGTTCCTCAATCAATAATGGGGATAAAGAAGTGGCTCGCGAAGAAAGGGCCTCTTTGAGGGTTAAGGAGACAATCACGCGGATGAGCGACAGTTCGGTTTGAATAGCGCGTGCAGTACGATCGATAATTATAACTATACCTGATACTTAGTAGTATCCGATTCAAGTTTCTATCACTGCATTTCATGCTTCTCTGGTGGCATGGAACTGGCATGTCATACCGGGGAACCGGTGTAGTGAAGTTGAGTTGTTTCGACTTGGTGACACTGATAGCCAGTCCAGTCATGATGGAGCCTGAGTGGTGCAGTGATGCAGGGATGGTGACTGTCCATGAGAGAGGAGGAGAGTCGACAAGGTGAAGACAGAAGCTTAGATTTCACTTGCTCTTGCTTAAATACCTTAGTCCGAGAAGATCTTGAATTGTCTATATTCTCTTCTCTTTGATTTCTGCCGCCGTTTCTTTGCCTCACGTCCTGTCCAGCCTAAGATCCTGAGCGGAGGAATAGCGATATTGATCACCGGCAGTGAGCAGAGGACTCGCTATCCATCGTCAAGATCATCAAGATCAGCACCACTATCATCGCCATCACGGCCGATCTTGTCGGCGGCGTGGTGGGCCCTAATGCACATCTTGTTCCGCAACGCCAAATTTGACAAAAAGTGCACAGCGCACGATAGTCCTTGGGCATCTTCGTACGGATCTGAGCTCTCCTGGCACAACCCCATCATAGCAACGGCGACCACAGCCCAAAGCCGCTCCCAGAGCAGAGTAGAGCAGAGCAGACACGACACCACCACACCGACAATCATGACAACGACACCTGAGATGGCGGAGCGGGAGCGAGTGGAACAAGAACAGCAACAGCGTCCCACGTCAGCTGATGCCGCTATGGGACATCCAGTTCCAATTCCCCCGGTGGCAACACCACAAACAAACAAGAACCATGCCAGTAATGCCACACGGCCTGCCCCCATTCCGAATAAGCGCTATTCAAGTTGTCGAGTTCCAGTAATTCCACTTGCGAACCTGAAGAGGGGAGGCAGTGGTACTGGCAGTGATAGCAAGATCCAACGACTTGAACTCGGCGAGCTCGACCGTGGACTCGAGGGACCTGGATCACTGGCACCACCATCACCTTCTCCTCCTCATCCACCGCCACCAGCAGCAGCAACAGCTGCGACACCTTCACCGCCAATCCCAAACCATAACAAAGGCACCAAAGCCACAGAAGACCAGGGCCAGGCTGCCGCTCCCGAACATGACGCGTGGTCGCTCGATAGTTGGGACCCGAATTATCGTGAGAAGGAATATACCGTGTCATGCGGTCGATGTGTGGTCATGTGAAGTCTGCAGATTGCGGTTTGCGGCTTGCAGCGACTGGAACTTGAATTCTGAATGAAGGTCGAAGCTGAGTTGAATTTGGGACGGATAAAATAGTCCGACGCGGCGGGAGTTTTGGATACCCAAGGCTAGCGATACTCAGAGTTGTGATGGACGCGGTAGACAGTGGAAAGTGCCATGTTGATCTGGAGAAATTCAGGCACTGTAAACTTTCTTTTTCAGCCTCTGAGCATTCGTTTTCATTCTGTGGGGAGTCGATCAGAGATTTCTGGACCGGCTTAGACAGATTTTGCATATATCCATATGCGTCGGGCTTTTGCTCATTGTGCTCTGTGGAGAGAGACTCAAGTCCAGCCAGCAATGACCTGCCGCGGGTTGCTAGTGGGATAGTAATACTTCAGCCTGGGGACTTTCGAAGGATCCGTTTTCGAGATTGAGCTGCTTCCACTCACTCTGTTGACTCCGGATCTTTGCGTCCATAGGCTGCCGCTGGTGCGAGGAGATGTCCCTTCAAGCCCTTGGTCACAGGTATGAAAGTCCCCTCTTTCACCGTGCCGTGCAGATGGGGAGTTTTCCCATGGCTTCATCTACTGCAATGCACCGTCAGTCCCCGGGCTAGAGACCCGACTCTCGGTTATGCAGCATAGTATACCGATGACGACAGAGCATAGTCTGGCAGAGCATTTGCGAGTTGCACCGAGTGAACTGCAACAGTGTCATGAGCTGCAACAGTAAACAAGCCCAGCTGAAGCTAAGGCTCTGCAAAGGCAACACTTGCTGGCAATCGAAACGTTGCGCAGAACATCTTCTTCTTTGGCGCGACCAACCTGACATATCGTATATCCATTTCCAGTTCCGGGTCGTCGCTCTTGATTTCGACGCCAATGTGTTTTGAAATGCGTTCACAGATTTCGGCAAGTTCAGCCTCTTCCGTAGCCAACTTGGCTTGGAAAAGATAGACGTGTATCAGGGGAAGCTTGATCGAGGTATATGGCGCAAACTCGGTTTCACGGCCATGATAAGTTCCTTTGAAAGCGTCGAGAAACTCCACCGCAGTAGCGGGAAGATTCATGACATAATGCGAGAAGACCGCTGGCTCCTGCAAGACCTTGGCCGACTTTTCCGCCTCCTCTTGGAGGGCCTTTCTCTCTTCCTCACTTGCTGTGCGTGAGATCTTTACTTTCGCTGCAAGCTTGACAGTCCGCTGGTGACTGGCCAATTCATTGGTCGCCCGGCGGATAAATTCTCGACCATCCTCGCATGAAGCCGTGACGAAATCGGCGACTTTGTTACGTTTGATTGCGTCTTCCAAACTCGCGTAAGAATCCGGGTTTAGGTCATTAGCTCTCACAAACACTTTTCTCTTGCCAGCAGGAACGGCGAACGGGCCTACTCCAGCCATGACATCGCACACCGCCTCGCCTTCCTTGAAGGTCTCGAATACCCGCGCATGCTCGGTCCCTAACCGTGAGTTCCAATAAACTTTGCCAAAGTTGAATCGGAACTCGCATCCTGCTTCGTGAACTACGACGTCGAGGTCATCGGGTCCAGCGAGAACTTCGTACGGAAATGTGCGAAAAACAGACTCGTGGCCCACATCCAAAATCTTGTTGATGACGGTGGTGACTGTGGGATTTTTGTCGAGCAGAACTTGGCCTATCAAGTGCTTGTATGGCAGGTATGGCGACCGCAAGTTGACATGGGCTGTTGAGGATCAGCAGCGGCCCAGCTTTAAGGCATTGTGTAAACTCACCAACATGTCCGACCTGGGCGAATCCAGCAGGAGTTTCCTTTTCCTCCTCGGGAATTTCAGGAAGAATAGCTTCAAGTATGTTGTCTGTAGAAACTGTAAGACAAAGTTCCTAAAAAGCCAAGATGGACTCGGAGACGAGACCCGCCTCAGACACTCACTTACGCATGGTCCAATCATCATATGTCAGGGTTAAATCGTACGGACGGAGTTTTGCGAGGTTGGCTTCCACAAGTTTCGAGATTGTTGGTGACCATGTGGCAGGTTCTGGCATTGACATAAGCATAGCTGTCCGGGACATATGAGAATGGTCTCATATTTACCGTTTGCATTGATCCCAGGCCTGAGCAAAATTGCTTTTGCGCCTGGAGCTGACTCATCCTCTCGTAGAGGTTTGATGTTGCTTAACCGGAGCATATCCCCAGTTTTATCTAGATCTTTCCGTACATTGGTGATCTGTCTGGGATCGGAGACAGTGGCGGCAGCCAGTGGAACCACTTTTCGGAAGAATGATCTATCGAGGGTTTGCATAGAACGGTTGACAGGAGGCCGGAAAACCTCCGGTAAGTCTGGAGAATTCATATTCATTTTTCGTACTGTCGTCGGGGATTCTATGCGGGCGGCACTGGAGAATAGGCGGCGAAGATAGCTTGCCATGCAGGATTGCCAAAGAGCGTCGACCTGGCCTGCCAGTGGTCTATGGGAGTCAAGTTGATATTTCGGTGTTCTTTCTTCTTGCCTAGGAAATTTTGATGCTGTTGATTGGAAGACGGACTCTGATCATGTGACGAGCCCCTTTTAGCGACGACAAGACACTAGTTTCTAGATGGTTAGTCTGTCCACGATTCGATAAGCTTAAATTAAAGTCGGGTTGATGACGTCGTTGATTGTCCGAAACAGCAGTACTACCTACTACCTCAATGCAATGCAGGGTTCGATCAACCACTGCCTAGAAATAGGTGCGTACCACTGCAGACATAATACACCGGGGCACTGGCAGTGAGGTATATGCAGTATTTCTTATCGGCCATCTACAATCCAATTAATGTAAGTGCCAACACTGTGAACAAACTGGCATGAACCCACGCATGCGTCCTAGAACCATGGCCAAACGCACACTCGACGCGTTCTTTTCATCTTCGACGACGCCGCCCAAAAGGGCACGCCTGGACAACACGAACCCCTTGCCACCAGTATCGACAACACTGAATACCAATAGCAACAACGTCAAACAGACCGAGGACAGTGTCAACGATCGCCACGGTCAACCACAATCACACTCCCACCCCAACCCCGAGTCCCCAAACTCGAACCAATCCGAATCTCTACCACTGGCAGCGGCAATGCCATTGCCAGTCCAAACCACAAACCACACCACCTATCCCTGGCCAATACCCCATCTCCCACGCCATATCGCATCCGAGCTCGAACTCCAAGTCACAGCCCAGGGCCAAGAAATACGCAACCGCCCCGACTTGGACCTTTTATATTTCCAACCGTTCATCCCCAAATCCATTGCGCGGGATTTCTTCGAGTTTCTACGGTCTGAATTGTTTTTCTATCGTGTAAAATATACGATCAAGCGGTTCGGAAAGGAAACCGTCGTCAACACGCCGCGATTTACGACTGTGTTTCGATTAGATGAGACGAGTCGATTTAGATGGTTGGACGAGGCCACGACCACAATAGTCGAGGCAAAAGCATCAAATTCTTCTGTCCCTGTTCCAGTTTCTCGCTCAAAATACAAATGCACACCCCGCCCTATCCCCGAATGTCTCGACCTCCTCCGCCGCATCACCGAAGCCGCCACCAACACTTCATACAATTTCTGTCTAGTCAACTACTACGCCTCGGGCAGCGACAGTATATCGTACCACAGTGACGACGAGTACTTTTTGGGCCGGGACCCGGCAATTGCGTCGTTTACGTTGGGTGCGAGGAGGGATTTTTTGATGAGACATAAACCGGACAAACGGAAACAGGACGAAAATCAAAACGACAATGGAGACGGAAATAAAGACGGTAAACAGACACAGCCACAGGATTTGAAGCTGTCTCTCGCCAGCGGCGATATGGTTCTTATGCGTGGACCCACACAGGCGAATTGGATGCATAGTATTCCGAAACGGAAAGGAGGAGAAGCCGACAGGGGGAGAATCAATATTACGTTCAGAAGGGCGATGATTCCGGCGGGGACGGAGAACTATTATCGATATAATGTTGGTGAAGGGGGGGTGTTTAGGTGGGATAGAGAGAAGAGGGAGATGGTGCCTTGGGATGGATCTACTCCATGACATGAATGAGCTTGAGGCACATGTAGTACTGTAGGTGGTCGAGGGCGAAGTCGCTGATATAATTCAATCATACTATATCTCCTGGATTCAGGTTGTCCTAGGAACAAAAGAAGCGAGTCAATCCAACCCAATGCAATCCAATCCAATCCACATACCTTACAGTACCTTACCTACAACTTCCCTCTTCCTTTTTCCTGTCCTGTCCTCTTTTCTTAGTCCTCACCTCGTCCTCTGATCTGGTCGCTTCCATCCTCAAACCCTCTCAACATGTCTAACACCAGCATCTCCCGACGTCCCTCCCCTTCCCAGTGGACCACCATCTCTCCCCCCTTTTTCATCTTGTTTCTCATTCTGAACTTCTCCCATCTCAGCCCTCCCCTTCCCAGCTACCATTGTACTCCTCCTTCTCTGCACATGCTCTTTCCTCCCCGCACTCAATTCCTGCGCAAACTTACTTCGGTCCCGGAACCACTCGCCCTTCCAGTAAAAGATATATATCGGCACAATGACGACCACTGACAAACACGCGAGGATCGTGGACGGGTATTCGAGTTTGTACTTTTGGCCGATGTTTTCGTAGACTAGACCACACAACAACAGGTTAGCAGAGGCACTGTAACTTGTCCCTTTCGCTTCCTTGCTCCCCGCTTCGCTCTGCTCTGGTTGGCTCAACTCGGCTTGCGCCTCGCCTCGCCTCACTTCGCTTCGCTACTTACACGGCGTACTATACAACGCAGCAATGCCCGCCAAAAAATCCCGGGCCAAATCATTCCCGCCCGTCGCCGAGGCGGCGTATGGTCCGTATGCCGCGATCATGTAGTCGATGGAACTCTAAACAAGAAACAGACAAACAAGTTAATTCGTTACTAACAAAGTCGGCTGCCTCGAAAGGTGAAAAAGGAAGTGTGTCTCACCTTGTAAATTCCATAATTGGCCATGGCAATCAAAACAGTGAATATCAACGGAGCGATCCAGGGGATGCCGTAGTCGGGGCCGAGACTGGTCCATGCGAATCCGAAAAGGCCGATTGTTTCGAGAGGGGCCACTATTTTGTTTGGATTCAAGTTAGCAATGTCAATGTCAGTCTTCCGAGCTGATCTTGCCCAAGTAGTCGAGAGAAAACCTGTATGCATTGGGAAGGAGATGGTAGAGAGAGACAGACGGAACGAAACACGCCCAGCCGCGTTCCGCAACAACAACGAGATACAGATACAACAATCAACCTGAATATCCTCCAGGCTCCGCAGTCCAGCCTGGATCAACCACTGACTCGGCAACAGCAGTGTTCTTTGACCGTTCCAGGCCGGCAATAATATATTATGAAAAATCATAAAAACATGAAAATGGGTACCCAGGGGCATGAAATAAGCAAGGTACGGTCCACAACTGTACTTACAAAACAGTAACCACCACAATCGCGACTCCGGCGACAGTTTGTCCGGATCATTGGCGCGGATCTTGTTGTGATGGTGGATCACTGGTAGATAGGTGAAGTATGCGAGGACGTATCCGATGAGAGATCTGACAGAGTCAAAAGATCGTTAGTATGGATGACTCTTCGACTCCAGAGCACACCTCCGGTCCTCTTCTCGTCTCCGTACAACACGCTCGCAAACATCCATGGCTTTTGTTTTCATAGAGGAGTTCCGTCAACTTACGACAAAAAAGCCAAACCAACCTGATACGGCTGGAAATTCCACTGTTTGAACACTGGCGTAAAAGCCTCGAGAAAAGTAAACAACAGCGCATCACTAAACCCACTAAGCAACGACAAAGCCAACACAATCGGTTCGGTCGCAAACATAAGGAACGGCCGTGCCCAAATGCGCACAAACTCGTCCATCGGAAACCGAGGCTTTTTCAATTCATCCGGTCCATAAACATTAGTATCCCCGTTCTTGCGACGGCGTTTCGCCTCCCGATCCAACAAAATCGTCGCACGGGTCTCGGGGACAAGGACAAAATGAATCAATTGAACAGCACCCCCAATACACAATTGCATCCAAAAGATCCACCTCAGCGACAAATATTGCCCTACGAACCCGCCAATGACAGCACCCACGGGGGCACCGCCGACGGAACTTAGCACAACAAAGGCAACGGCATATTGAAACCCCGAGTCTTCAGGCTGGTATAAATCAGCAATGACGCCCAAAGTCACGGACCCACCGGCAGTCGATAGACCAGCTAGACCCCTAGCGACGACAATGGTGGCGAAATTTGGAGCCAGCGCCGCGGGCAGTTGCCAGATATTCACCAAAAACAACGAGAGCTGTTGTGTTGGCCATCGTCCGATTTCTTCAGACCATGGTGCCCACAGTTCGCATCCGAAAGCGTAGCAGACTAGAAACACCATTTGTCCTACTCGTGCTTTTTGTTTGCTGATGGTGTATTTCTCAGAGAGTCCGTCGACGCCGTTGGCGTAGATGCTGGCGTTGAGGTTCATTGATGTTTGGATCAACAGAATGACTACTAGGATCATCCATTTCTTGCACTCGGGAAACGTGTAGCCTAGTTTGTCGTATGCGTCGTCTTCGGTCAGTTCGATTTTGCCGTCCGTCCGGTTTGTGCGGTCCGGGTCGATTTTGTAGGCTTCGAGTTCGGGCCCGGTCACGCCGAGGTGTTTTTCTTTGTCGGCGGGGGGAGAGTTGACGCTCTTCTCGTGCGAGAGGTGGGCGCCTGTGTCTGCGCCTGCGCCGTTGGCGATGGTGGATTGGTCTGAGACCGACATTTTCGAGACGAGGTACAAGACGAGAGAGGGATGTGAATGGGGTTGTCAACGCAGTGCACGATTGTCAATGTCGTCAAGGGCAATGACAATGTCGAGCATCGCAAAGTAAAGTAACACAACGCGGGACTCGAGGTTGGAAGAACAGAAGACGTTCGCTAAGAAGGACAACAGAGATGGAGGTACCTAACAGCAGAAGGATTTGACTTTACCTTTCTCTGTTCGCATCAGGCAAGGGAGTGATGCTGCGAGGCCTGAGGAGCCTAGGAGCCCTCCAGAGGCTCTTGTCTCTCCCGCGTCTCGTGTCATGTCAGCCCAGCCCAGCCGCTGCGGATCGACATTGTATTGCGCTACCTTGAGGGATGGGCAATGACCATAGAGACTGGGGAATGGGGCTCTCTGGGGAAATGGCATGGCACATGCCCATCCTACTGCACTGGCAGTAGTGCTGTAGTATTGATCCTCGATCCAAGGGACGGGTATGACTTCATCTGACAGGACTTGCTGCAGGGCCACCAGTGGCGGACACCGCTGACACAATTCAAGTTGCTGGATCAGCGTCGTGGGCGCACAGTCTGGGGGCGGGATGCCAGTGTGGAGGTGGGTTTGGAGCGCGGGGACGGTGTCGGTTGGTCCCTGGCCGTGTCAAGGGTTGAGAAGCAATGGGAGAGGAGCATGTCGTAGAAGTCCAGTAGCATACCTAGAGACTGGACTGTAACGATCTTCGTTCTGGGCGTCGTCTCAAGCCTCGCCGAAGCATTGGAGATGATGTCGGTGGCTGAATTCCAGGTTTATGACGGCGCAGAAGTAGACTGCGCTATCTCACCCCATCCCCTTCCACCATTCAACTAGGCTTTAATTGTGCACATCCTTTTAGGTAGCTATGTACCGCGGAAATGCAGGAATCAAATGTACACGTTCTCGGATACTAGTACAGTACAGGTGTTGCAGGTACATATGTCCCTACGGTAGACGTCGGGTATGCAGCTTCTTCCAGACCGGAAGAACCATCAGACTGCAGCTCACGATGCGGCATTAAGTAGACGTCTTTTCAGCTCATCTTGAGCAGTAACAGTACCGACCTTTTTCGTAGAACCTGCAAGACCCTGTGATGAGCTCTATCTCCATTAATACAATTCAATCCGTCCGGCGGATTATGATCGTCGCATGCACATGCACACCTTTTTGAGCTCAGCGATGCCCTTTTTTGGGCAGCCCTGAATGGTGGATTGGCCCCTGATTACGAGCTATCCAGCGTGCCTCGTTAAGCACCAAACCAGATTCACTCAAAGAACCTGCCTGTCCCTCCCCAAAACTGAGAGTATTCAACTCATGTCGTCCTCCATCTCAAACCTTGGGTAGTAGCATTCTCTGCCCACCCTTGACATGGCCATTAGCATTTCCATTTCCGTTTCCGTTCCCATTTCCATGCCCTGGAGATCCCGACGTTGCAGCAGCTGCGTTGCGACTCGCAATGGTTTGATTGACAAAAGTCATGGGAATCTTACTCTGCTGACCAACTGGCACACCATGACCAGCGCCAGACGGGGCATACTGCGGCGTCGAGGCAGGACCCGGAGCAGGGTGGTGTTGAAAAGGCTGCTGTGGTGGTTGGAAGATGTACTGTTGTGGTTGTGGTCCATTGCTGACCGTAGTGGTGACTGCTGGCAACACTGGGGCTGGAGCGGGTGGCGGTCCCGAACGTGTGTTGTATCTGATATTACTGAATGATGAGTTTGAGCTTCCAGCAGTGGGTCGAGGCGTAGACACATGCTTTGGCGGTGCTGGAGCAATCGGTTGCCCGGGTCCGCTTGACATGATCCGAGGTAGGGTGCGGTCAATAGGTCCGGTGGTGGGAGTCAGTGCAGCAGGAGCAGGATGTAGAGTTGGCGGTGGCATTACCGCTGAGGTCGGTGGCGGAGGCGGCGGTGGTGGAAGGGTAGATACTGGCGGATAGGGGTACTGTGTGGGTGCTGGACCTGTGCTGACTCGACGTGCAGGGGCTGGCGCCAATGGTGGCAACTGGCCTGGAAGAGGAGAAAAGTCCAATGCTTCACGAGGGAAGGTCTCGCCGGGTGCCAATGGCATGTAAATGTAGGCCTTGTCGGGATATTGCTGCGCCATCCATTCCGAGACGTCTGCCAGAGCCGATAATGCGTAGGAGTTGGCATCATTCATATTAAATGGTCGGGGAATCAGATAACCCCTGATGTTGGCGAGTTCCTTTTCGGCTTCGGCAGACAGAGCCTCCATATTCTGCGACTTCTTTCGGGCCTGTTCTTCGCGCCAGTCATTGTTGCGTCGTTCCATCTCTTTGAGGAGTGGCTCTATCACATCCTCGGTCAAGACTTGTTGACGTGCCTTTTCGTCGAAAGTCGTGAATGACTGTTTGAATGGCTTTTCGTCCATGATTTTGCTGGACACATAGCCTCGCGGTTGTCTGTTGGGTTCGGGTAGTTCATGATAATGCGGAAAGTAGTCCATTTCGGACCCAGATTCGGTGTGAGTGTCATCATGGTCCGCACGGTATGCTCGCTCGAATAGGATGATGTCTCCTTCGGCACCGGCAAGATGCTCTTTCCGAGCTTCTGCAACGTGGGTCTGTTGTTGCATGTTAGCTCTCACTCACTCATGGCTAGCAATGAGTACCTAACGTACCTTGAACTGATTTTCAATCACCTCTCTCTCCTGCCTCATTCTGGCTTCTTCATGTTCCAACTGCACTCGATATCTCGCCTTGATCGTGGCTTGCATTTCCTGCATTTGCTCTTCAAGAGCCTCCTTGATCATGTCGTACTCCGGGACCCCTTTGTGGGTTTTGGCCTTGCGTGCAATCCGGGACAGGTCTCCAACAGCCAACTGGTCGAGGATGTCGATTTGCTGGGCACCGACCACTTTGAAGAATCTCTTAAGTTCTTGTTGCCTCGCCTTGAGCATGGAGATCTCCACTCGATCATCCTGCGTCAGAGGTCGCCGCCGGTTCGGTGGTTCTGGGCTCTCTCCGCCCCGGGCCCCCTTGCCCCTCCCCCGGCCCGCCCGGCCTCCTCTGTTCGCGTGACCGCCACCACGGCCACGGCCACCTCCCCTGGTGGACTTCTTGGAGGGCGACCGGGACTCCGGGGTACCGCCGGTCGCGCCCGGGCGGTACCGGATCCCGGCACTGGTGTAGTAGATCGGATTGTCCGGATCATACTCCGGCCAGTAGTTGCGGTCCTTCCATTCGAGGTGGGTGGCCTCGTCAATCTCCTCGAACAGCTCGCTGTCCGGCTTCTGACATTGTCTCTTGGCCGCAACGCCCTCCTCCAAGCCATCCGAGCTTACCTCGGAGGCTGTTCTCTTCTGACCTCCCGTCTGACGACTAGGAGGCGACGGCGACGAGGAAGGCACCGACGACAGAGGCGAGCTGTCCGAAGACAAGCTGGTCTCTGTCGCCAAGGAGTTCCTCGACGCAGTGCTCCTAGTCGTCATGTGATGAGCAGCAGGTGCTTGAGATGGTGCCTTGACCTTGCGTGCCATGATTCTGAGGTGTTGTTAGTTGGGATCTTCCGTATGGTCATGAATTGGAAATGCTCGCGATCAAGGCAGACGACAGTATCAGATGCAGTAGGGCTTCGATCTTTGAAGACAATCAAAAAGCGAAGGTGCTGGATGGATGGGAAGTTTTGGCTAGTTGACTTACTTGTGAATTCTGGGTTGACGAGTATATCTGATCGACGAACAAGTGCGAGGTGGAACAGCTCTTGTGAAAGCGCGAGAGGCTTGTCTGGACAATTTTTGGTTTGATGGTTTTGATATCCAGGGACAAGAAGGTCTCTTTTTGCAATCTGCTAAGCGCGAGGAGCAGTGGACATGCAGACGGGCACAAGCTGAGGACGGCGAGCTTCTTGGTGATGAGGAAAGGGTTTCAGGACAAGAGAGAAGTTGTGATAGATACTGAAGCCACAAAGGAGCAGACCTTCGGGGTATCCAAGTCTGAGAGTGTTTGGTTGGAAAAGAAGGGAAGAGGTGGAAGCATTTGTCGCAAGAGTTGGTAGTAGTAGGAGCTGATAGTAGCCCTTTCGAGGGTGAACAATAGGAAAGTGAAGCATTGTTGATCGCAGTGAAGCCCGGAGGCTGCGACGCGCCGTGTATGTCCATGATTGTGTACAAACCAGAACGGAAGTGAATAAAGATACTGCCAGTGTTGTGAATGCCGTGGGTCAAGCACAATAGGAGGCTGTCTTCAAGTTGTCGCTGAACTACAAGTGAGTGAATGGTGAGAGCAATGGAAGTGAAGCATTTTCTGTACAGCGCCGCCGCTGTAACAGAGAAGCCACTAGTGGCTGGCTCACTGTGCTTAGGAGCCACTAATAGGGCTCCGTCCCCTCTCTTTTGTAGTTAGGCTCCTCGCCGCTTTCTGTGCCTGAGAGGAATGCGGCGAGACCAAACCCTTTGCAGCTAGACGACATTCGGGTCGAGCCGTAGCATCCCGCCGTCGAGGGTCAACTTCAACGGCGGACTGTGGCGACTGCGAGTGTACAACTACGGCAGAGCAGAGTCTCTCACATCACCTTGTCTGCTGGTTCAAATTATCGCCAATCCAGCATTGGTTACACATTTGACAGACAGACCGCACGGTCTCTCAGTTCAGGTCATTATAGCAATACTCATTAACATATATCTCGGTATCATGTGGTATCTGTCAGCCCACTTCTTGATTCTCGACTATCCATTTATTCCACAACCATGTCAACAGCCTCCAACTCCTTGCTCAAATATAACTCATTCAAAAAACACGACATCACAATACGCGGTGCCAGTAGCCGCGGATGTAAGAACATTAAGATCAGATGAAACCCCCGTCTGAATCATGCACCTCATGCACTATCGGCTCTTGTGATCGGCTGTAGCCTTGTCTGAGGCCCTTCCGTTTTCCATATCCGACAAGACTGGTCCTCGAGCCTGCCGACAGCACAAATCCAGGTAAGATAGGAGGAAGTTCGTCTTCGTCGACAATCGACGGGCCGGGACTTCCAAGAGAAGGACTGCGCTTGGTCTCGCTTTCTGAAAAATTGTCCTCGACGCTCTGTGACTCGGATCGATCACTGCTTGAAAATGCCTTGTGATGTCCAAATGAAACAGCACCCTGACTTCGCTGTCTTCGAATTGTTTGGGGAGAGACGAGGTGCTCCGCTAGCGGCGGAACAGTCACCATGGTTTGCCCTAGGGGTATCGGAGGTGGTCCAGGGCTAGTAGGCCGGAACAATGGATGTACCAGCTCATGCGGAGAAGGCTCGCGCCGTTGAGGTTTCGGCGGAGACTTGTGGTAGTATAATGAGGGTCTAGGGAGGGAAAAGTTGGGAGGACTTGATGGTGGTGATGAACCCAGCTGTCGAGGGGAGGAGCTCCATTCCACTGCGGTTGGTGAACTTGAGGTTGCTGCCCGTGGTGGTGGGCTCGATGCAGGCGTCTCTGGGAGAAAAGGCCCATCTAAAGCATTCGCTGGCGAATCCGGCCTGCTCCCCGGTATAGTCTCGAGACCCGACCGAGTGAGTGGCGGTGAAGAATCCAGAACTGCTCGCATCTCGCGGTGAACAGAAGACGTGTCCCATTGATCAAATGCGCTGTCGGTTGTTATTGCCTCTCCTACTGGAAGAGGGCTCGCCTCGACTGATGACTGGTTGGAATGTCGGATGATTTTGTTTCTGGACGATCCGGTGCCGATTCTGGTGGAGGAAGAGCCCGGGGGGCTTCTAATCTTTCTCGAGACTGGTGTACTCGGAGTTGAGTTGATTGTAGGAGCTTGAGAACAGAACGATGCACTGATTTGTGGAGCACTTGTCCTTCGGGCCGTCGACATTGACGGTATTCTGATTCCGAAATCCAAGTCAAGCCTGCTGGCTCGCCGGGTCTTCAACACGCTCTTGGTCCATGAGCAGAGCAGACAGAATAAGACAACCTGCATGATAATCGATAACCCCCAGGTCCCCACGCCAACGCTCACCAACGTGATCGGAGCGACACGGAAGATTCTGTGAGGCAGCTCATTCCTTCTCAAGACCAGCCACACCCAAACCACGCCGGAGACGCCCATGCTTGCCATCGCCGCAACCACGCCTCCAGCGAGAACAGCCCATGCTTCCGTTCTTGAGCCCAGGGAATAGTTGTTGAGATCCTTGACGTAAAAAGTTGACAAGTATGCAAGGACGGCGAGGTTCAGGATGTTGATGCCGAATGCGACAAGCAGGAGTATCCGTAAGACAGGCAACACAGCAAGGTCAATGATTCCCAGCGCAATGATGAGGTCTAGAACACTCATAGCCGTGCTGAAGCCACTCGCCAGGGATGCAAACGTCCATACTTTGACACGGCTCTCCATGGGTCCGTGTAACACTTTGACACGTGCTGGCTGAGAGTGGTTGATTTTCTTTTCACCCAGACACAAAGTTTGAATGTACTGGCAAGCTGCGATCAAGGGACGCCGCTCCCGCCAGAGTCCTCATAGAGCTCGCCGGCGCTGAGATAAGTTAAGACTTTATGTTTGGAGCACCACAAGGTAGAAGGCATAGGTAAGGTGAGGGTTTAGGATGAAGCAGAGACAAAAAATGAGAGGAAGGATTTGTTTGAGCTCAGACGCGACGGGCAAAATCTTGACGGCCAGCTGAGTTCAAATGAACCGTGTTTCCACGATCGCTGAGAGCCGCGACGAGGCTTGCGGTCGAGTACGAGGAAAACAGCGGAGAACAAGGCACAAGGAGGGGCAAAGACTGAAACCCGGCCTGGTCAGGCCAATCAAGTAGGAGAAAATATGTCAAAGTTTGTGGAGATGCCGAAATTGTATATGCAGAACACATGCAAGATGGAATAGTCTGATGTAAACAGGCGCATGGAGATTCGGGTTTGTGGGAGGAGTTTGACTTCTTGTAGGGGACAAATAAGACTGGCCCGCCACTGACAGACACAAGACATACCCACCCCGGCATACAGCAACCTTTCGCACGCGGATGGATGATGGGTATGGCGTAAGACCGCCATTGAATCACCTAGCATGGACCAGGGCCATGCGTTGGCGCGTCATGTTCGCGAAACCCTAGGATCAAGGCTCCGTCGATACCGGGGGCATTTATTGGTGGTGGCGGCCGGAGGAGACCTAGATTTCGGAAAGAATCATAGTCCAAGCGAGAGAAAAGTAGTCGATAACGGAAGCGAGAAGCCCAAAAGATGGCATTGCCGGGGTGGTGATGGGGTAGTGTCAATAGATCCAAGGTCGAATGTGGCTGTTTGTTGATGGCGGCGGGCGGCCGTGCAATCTCAATATCAAACCTTAATTGGATGTCGTGCAAATGGGGTCCAAGATTTGCCGACCTTCCCCGAGCTTCAATTTCCATCCGCAAACAAACAGACGCCTTTAGTTAGACAAAAACAACCGAGCCACTTGCAGATCCTTATTCTGCGATGCCGCCGTTGCCAACGGTCCATTGTGGCGGCAGGCAAAGGCAAGACAAGAATCGACTGATTTCCAGACTCACCTTCGAGTGGGTGGGAGCCGCGCTTAGCTTCACCTCTCGACATGCCACCCCATCGCTCGGTGGTACAGGACTAGCAAATGTCAAAGGGAATTTCAGCCCGAAGAAGGCTTTTTTGGCCAGACTAGTTTCTCGCCACTGCATCGCATTTCCACGATAGAACTGTAGACTGGTGAGATTGCCAGACGGCACGCGGAGGAGACGGAGGCCTGGAGGTGCAGATTGGCCCTGAAGCTGAGCCTTGTAGGCGTCTTGGCACGGCAGACCACTGCGACTGGCCAGCCTTGTTCCCCGAATACACCTGCAGTACATAGTACATACTGGACATCTCTATCCCCCCTTCCTAGGTTATCCTGCGCAGGCAATGTGCACATCGTCATGTACTTGGCCGTGCAAGCAATATTTATGTGGTAACTCAAGTAACGTCTTATGGCTTCGATATCTTTTGCCTGTGTCTCATTACAGCTGCCATATGTGTGCAGACCCGCCGTCAGCACCTCTCTGAGGATGCACTGGCCTTGGTGACACTACTTTGGCGCCGAGATGGTATAGATGGTATACGCCGCCGAGTCAGATACTGTACGTCCAAGACCACACCCCGGGTCTGTGATACCTGAAAATGCAACATTCAAGACCTCCGATGTCCATGCCTTCAGCCGAAGTAACCCAACCTTCGCAACGCCAACGCTAATATTAGAACACATCTCGCCGTCTCCGTCCGGTAAAGCGCAGTCTTTCAGCCCGTGCTGGACTACCTGTGTGCAGAAAGTTCTTGTTCTATTTCCCACACATGATTCCTCAATCCTTCAACACCACCTTGGTCAGCAGTAGGCAGGGCTTGGACGGCGCCTTCGATGTCCTTGATAGCCATTTCCAGCCCATTTAACAGCTGTTCCAATTCGGCGCGTTGTTGCTCAATTGTTGTCATCAGCTTAGCGTTGTCGTCCTGTGTTGATTGTAGCTTGCCCTCCAGCTCCTGTGTCGCCTGCTGTAGATATGGGGTGAGGTTCGCTGTGTATAGTTCATATGCGGAAAGTGTGTGCAGTCTGATCCCGGTTAGCTGACACAATCGACGGGCTGGGGCAGCGATTGCACTTACGGTCGATCCGGGACATCGCCCTCCACTGCGCGGTTCTTCCTTCTCCGTGCTTCTTCTATCATGCCATCCCATTGATTTAACCCCTCGACCACACGTCTCTCCTCCAAGATTTTCTCAAAGTCGCGCGTGCATTCCTCCTCCAACCGCGCGTTTAGCTGCCGCCAGACTCCTTCAAGAGCGGTTGGGCAATACTTGGCCGGCGTTGGGAAACATGAGCTGAAGTTGGCGTATGAATTGGCTTTGATGGACGACGACAAAGCCCCCGCAAATACCTTTTGTAGTGCTGCTGCGCGAGGTCCGGGTGTCGCTGCGACTGGGGCTTCTGGGGCCGGGGATGGCGAAGCAGATCCTCGTCCTGCCATGAGTTGTGTTATTTGGGTTGGCGCGTGATTTGATCTGGTCAAGGCCGGCGCATTGAGTAGCATGAATTTGTGTTACAGACTCTGGTCGGGTGATTCATTTCACTGGCGCGACATTGACCATACAGTAAATGCAGGTAGAATGGTGCCAGTGTTTGCTGCGCATGCATCCCACTGGCGTCGCCGACACGCAGCAAGTTGCGCATTGGAAGGGCCAATGTTGTTGGGTAGTATTGTAAACATGCCAAGATGATGCAAACACTTATGCCCCTTTTGGATACCCGGGTGAGCAGATGCACCTTACATAATCCGTCGGTACTTCCGAGAGTCATCACTCGGTATATCCGAACGCAATGTCAGGCGTCAGTTGATGATTGGCCTCCGCCAGGTTCGGGACAGCCCGCGTTCGACTTGGACCTGCTTTGAAATAACGTTGACAGTTGTGATCACCAGCATCAAATTCTCCTCTACTAATCAGAAAGTCTACCCTGCATTTCTCGATGATTCCATCAGGCCAGCCATTGAAATAGAACAGCCAACAAACAGGAAGTGTTCAAGCAATAGTCTTACAAACAAGGTTGACCCGTGGTGTCCGGTACTTTTGAAGCCCCATCATCTGCTGAGTAATTAATCTCTGCTCATGGTCAATGAATGATGCAAATATAAATCAAGCGACTGGAACCAGCATAGTATCACCAGACACTCCATATACCCCCTCTAGTGGTATAGGATACCTACCCTATTGACTGACCAAGAGACGAAACATACTACTATTACTAGCATCACGATTATTGCAAGGTATCAGTACTAGCACCCATCAATGGCAGCCCCACATCTCGACATCCCAGAGTCCACCTCGACCGTGGACGTCTCAATCATCGACACCAGCTTCCTGATCTCAGACGCTCCATCATCTTATTTCTTCGGGCCCGATATCAAAGGGTTCGAAACGTTCACGGCCAACGCCTACTCCTTCTTCATCACCCACACCGACAGGTCAACCGGGAAGACAACAAGACTCCTTTTCGATCTAGGACCCCCTAAGAACTGGGAACAGGACCTCGCGCCCTTCCTAGTCGAAGTTGTCCACGGATGGGGATCCAAAATCGAAATCAAGAAATACGTCTCTGAGATCCTCGAGGAAAATGGCGTGTCGTTGGACACCATTGATGCCGTGGTCTGGAGCCACCCACACTGGGACCACATCGGTCGTCCAAGTCTATTCCCAGAAACGACCGACCTCATCGTCGGCCCTGGGGTCAAAGAGGCCTTTGCCCCTGGCTACCCAGAAAAACCAACGTCGCCGGTCCTGTCGCGCGAATTCGCCGACCGCAAAGTGACCGAACTGGACTTCAGCGACTCGACGCTCGAGATCGGCGGATTCAAAGCCCTCGACTATTTCGGCGATGGAAGTTTGTATTTCTTGTCCGCCCCAGGCCACGCGGTCGGACATATGGTTGCTCTGGCCCGCACCGCCGCCGCCACTGGGAGCAGTCCGTCAACATATATCCTCATGGGCGGCGACTCGTTCCACCACGGCTCGCAGCTCCGTCCGCACAAATACGCTCCTCTTCCTGACGAGATTGAACTTCCAAAACTCCAGCACAACACCAAGTCTGAGTTCAAATCCGACGAGACCGTCACGGTCGCCGCCGAAACGAACAATGGTAGCACCGGCGGTACTAGTAAAGGGCCCAATATCGCCGCCTCCCACCTATGTTTCTGTCCCGGCCATTTATTCGAATCCGTCCATCCGACCCACAGGCATATTCCAGCCCACTACCAAGCCCACATGTCCGCATACCATGCCGACCCGAAGACGACACCGTTTTTCACAATCTCCCAGACCGAGGACGGTCAGACCCTCGCCGTCGACATTGACGAGGCCCGCAAAACAATCAGAAATCTACAACCCTTTGACGGCGCTGACAATGTCCTCGTCATCGCGGCCCATGACATCACCATGGCGGATGTCATTGACACGTATTTCCCCAATGGGCGGGCTAACGATTGGAAACAGAAGGGGTGGAAGGAAAAGGGTCGCTGGCGGTTTTTGAAGGACTTGTTGCCCGCCGTTGAGATTGCGAAACAGGAGGAGCAGGAAAAGGAGCAGCAGCAGCAACAGCAGCAGAAGGCTTGAGTCTGATTTTCCGGAGAGTTGGTATCCCGGTTATAGACGCCAATTGGCCGATTCTGCTCGAACACTAATACTCACTTCATCCTTTTTTGGAGTCTTGTCGTGGTGGTGTAGCGGTAAGGACAGTGGCTGCAGCCACTGTGACAGTTGGACGTTGACCTGGACAGTCAGAGTCAGCGCGCTGGGTCGTGCGTTAGTACCTAGTCAATATGGCAAATCTAGATGAACTGCCAAGGATGTGTTCTTTCAACATCATTGATATATACTACGCTACTGTGGAACTGTGTGCCGTGTTGGAATTTTCCCTTGTTTTACTATGTGGACTCTAAAAGAATGATGCCTATCCATGTTTTTTTATACAAATGCAAAATGATGGGATCGTCACCGACCATTCTTGCATAGTATAATAGTATACACATTTGTTCATGTATGTATACTTGCAAACTATTTTACGTACCTCGATAGTTATCTATTAGTATGCTGTTTTTCATATGCCTGAGTCTGATTTCCGCCTGTATTTAGAGACTGGTCCGGTCGGATTCGAGGCAGAAAGGAGTCTGCCTTTGCGCGGGAAAAGCAAGGTATTTATTTCGGCCAGTTACATTATATTTGACAAAAGCGGGCATGCGTAGGACATTAGGCAAATTCGACCACATTGCACAAATGATATTCGTAAACTCTAGTATATGTAAAAACATTGGCACGATCGTCATCACAACAACTACCTAAACTATCCACCTTTCTCCCTTTCCAATCTCAATTCCTCTTGCTTATCTAACTTAACCCTGTTTCTCTGCAGTGACATACTGATTCATGTGGCCTTTCTCCATAGTCAGATCTTCCTCACCAGTGGACACTTCCACAATCGCCACTCCCAGCTTGGCTGCCTCGTCAGGACTGAATGTGCCATAGTAATCGACGTCATCGTACTCGCCGATTCCAGGAGGCGGGAAGACGCGGTTCAAGACATAATAGACGGTGAAGCTGATGGCGAGACCCAGCGGGAATGCGAGATAGTACATCTCCATGCTGGCCTCGGGAACGGTAACGGTGGTATTGACGTTGGCAACGAATCCCGGCAACTGCGGTGCCCAGCCACACACCCAGGCGACAAAGGCGCGCGGGTTGAACCCCTTGAAGTAATAGTAGAGGCCGGACTTGGACGGGCTGTACAGATCGGTGAGCTTGACCAGTCGTCGCCGGACGAAGAAGTAGTCGCAGATCTGAATGCCGCACATGGGGCCCAAGAAGACCGAGTATGCCGACATGACGCTGATAAACGTCCCGGCCGAGGCAAGCAGTTCCCACGGACACATGGCGATGGAAAGGATGAGGGCAAAGTAGGCTCCACGGCGAATGTTGAAGTACTTGGGGACGAAGCCTGACATGTCCATGCCAGCTGAGAAAGCGTTGTCAATTGTGTTGATGGCCAGTTGGCAGATCACAAGTCCAACTCCGCCGAAAAAGGCACCGGCTCGGGACTTGGCGTTATAGTCGTTGTCCAGCCATCGCAGTAAAAGGTCCGGCGGGTTCCAGTAGGCCTCGCCGTACAGTTTCATGGATGCGGAACCCGTCAAACACCCGAACAGCGGCAATATCGTGCCCAGTGTGATGATCGAGAACCATTGCCCAAAGATCTGATCTCCGGGTCGTCGAGCGAACCGTGAATAATCCGCCTGATTCGTAAGGCCCACAGCGATACCACCAATGACAGTAGTAATACCTTGTACAATAGCCCAGCCTAGTGCGCTTCCAGATTTGGCGGTAGCAGGAGCAGACAGCAACGGCCCAGCACCATGTGCCGCGGAAAGAACGTAGATCATGATCGAGACGAGTGTGGCGAAGGAAATGCCATTCATGACGTAGAGTAGCCGTCGGGTTTTTTCAGGCGGTATGTAGAGGATGGGGATCGTGATGATGTTGTATACAACCCACCCAACAAAGTTCTTCGTTGTCGTGTTGGCGGAAGCAGGGAGTGTGTTTTCCATGTGGTGGTACGAAGAAAATATCGAGCTCAAAACCGCCGAGACACAGAGTCCTCCTGTCCACGATTGAACCGCAAACCAGGTCAGGGACAGAACGATACGTTGAACGATGATGATGTATGCCCCGTAAACACCCCAGATACTGCGCGAAAGCACTGGAAACCCGATATGCCATTTCGCTCCGATGGCTCCGTTGCAGAGGGCCACTCCTGCTATTATGCATTTTCCAATTATGACAGCAATCATGGTCTGCCAGACCGACAGCCCAACTGCGATCAGAGAGGCACCAAGCTGCCAGTTACTCAGGGCGATTTGGTTGATGGCCCAGAAGGAGATGTATGCCATCGTGTCCCAGAGGCGACGAGAAGGGGGCAACGGGCGGATATCATCATTGATCCACACAGAGGATTCTCCAGGCAGTCGGATTTGGAACGAGCGCGGGTTGAACTCGCGAAGTCGCCTTGTGAACGACATCTTGCGGCAAAAGGGAGGGTTGTGAATCAGAATAATTGCTCAAGCATAGACTATTTCTGCTCAAAGAGAGAGAGAAAGAGGCAGCCGTTCTTCGAAACAGCTGAAGAGAAGAATTCGAGCGCCTGCCTCCAGCGACGCGGACGAGCGCTTCTGTAAATGTAGGAAGATGTGCAAGATAACAAGGTACCTCTATCTTCTCGAGTTGTAAGGTGTACGAAGATACCAGTCACCAGATGATCCACTGTGCGGTGGCGTGGAGAAGGGCTGGAAGGATATCTGTGAGGGACTGCTGACTTGGAGCGCCCGAAGCGGTACAAGGCCAGATGCATAGAACGACAATGATAGGCTGGCCAGGCAGGAGGAGGTTGCTTCGGTGAGAAGACAGCCTTCTAGCCCCTTACCACTGTCGAACCCGGTCGCGTGGTACGTCTGGAGTTCAGCAGCGGGTGGAGTTAACGATGGGTGCCTATCCAAGAGCCCCGGGGTCCAATTAAATGTTCAAGACCGAACAGACCCGCTCTTCCAGTCCCGGAAAACCTATCTCATATCAATCTGGCCAATCATAATAACCGGTTTGACCGTCAAAGCCTATCTTGACCTATCTGTGGGGACGGTAAGCGGAAAATATTATGTAAACTTACCCGAGGCACAGGCTTTATTTCAGGTTCGAATCCGTAAGAGAAACATGCGGCTGCCCAAAATTGGATAGTGCACACGATCCGAGTGTGGTGCAAAGCCGGTATCTCGTGGTTCTGATTGCCATGCTCGACGCTCTATGGCTCCGTTCTCGATTACCCCGAAATTGTGGGTTCCAAACACCTAGCGCCGGTCAATATGCATTCACGTTACACATCCTATCGGGCAACTCGGCCAGGTTCTTCATCTGGACAGAGGCGAGTATAAAATAATACAATCGAATTTCTTAGCCTTGGACGGACATAGGATATTCCCAGGTATCGGTGCAGTTTTCAGTCGACATCATGGGTTCAATCCGGACAAGGTCTCTCAGAATCGGCGTCGACGTTGGCGGCACTAACACTGACGCAGTCATCCTCGACTTGGATGCCGTCGACCAAGAGAATCGGGGAGTGCTCGCTTTCCATAAAACGCCGACGACAGGGCCGAATGTGACGGATGGCATCGAGACAGCGGTCGGTAACGTGCTGGCTCAACTTGGAAAAGAACGCGCATCAGAGATCGCCTGTCTGATCATTGGCACGACTCATTTCTTGAATGCTGTCATTGAACGAGACACGCGGCGGCTTTCCAAGGTTGCAGTTATCAGATTGTCGAAGAGTTTCACAAAGGATATCCCACCTTTTTCGGACTTCCCGCCCGACCTCGCTCAGCTCCTGAAAGGCTACTGTGGATTTGCTGATGGAGGCCTCCATATTGATGGCTCTCAAGAGGCACCGATCGTCGAGGAGCAGATCATCAGAGAATGCGACAAGATCAAAGAACTTGGCATCGATGCGGTGGTGATTTCGGGCATCTTCTCTCCGATTGACAAACATTTCGAGCAAGAACACCATGTTCGGAAAATCATGCAAGAACGTTTGCCAGGTGTGGACATTGTCTGCTCATGCGAGGTTTCGAACATCGGTCTGCTGGAAAGGGAGAACGCCTCAATCTTGAACGCTTCCATTCTCAAGTTTGCTAGGCGCACCATTCGGGGCTTCCGAGCAGCCATGAGACGTCTGGGACTGGATTGTTCGTTATTCATTTCTCAGAATGACGGCACAGTGATCGATTCTGTCTCTGCCGCAGGTCTACCCATCAAAACCTTCTCGTCGGGGCCCACAAATTCCATGAGAGGTGCTGCATACCTTGGTCTTGCTCAATCGGGACGAAAGAACGAGGAACGAGTATCCACAATCGTTGCCGATGTTGGGGGGACGACGACTGATTGCGGCGTCCTCCTCCCATCAGGCTTTCCGCGAGCAGCAAGTGCCTATGTCACTGTTGCCGGTGTCACAATGAACTTCCCTATGCCTCATCTCGAGTCCATCGGTCTCGGTGGTGGCTCCATCGTCCGTGAGCACGGTTCCGACGTGATAGTCGGCCCGGACTCGGTTGGATATCAACTCACTACCAAAGCAAAGGTCTTCGGAGGCGATGTCCTAACAGCCACGGATATCGCGGTGGCGAACGGGGAAGAGATTGGAGACCCCAGCAAAGTCTCAGACCTAAGTCCTGAACTGATCAGTCGGACACAAGCTCGAATCAAGAAGATGCTTGAGAACGTGATCGATAGATTAAAGCTGACGCCGGCACCACTTCCAGTCCTTCTGGTCGGTGGAGGATCCATTGTATGCCCGTCAGAGCTGGATGGCGTTACTGAAGTCATTGTGCCGAAGTTCCATTCGGTGGCCAACGCCGTGGGAGCCGCCATCTCTCGTGTTTGCGGAACTGTCGACACCATCTATGTGACTGACGATATGACGGTTACCGAGGCCTTGGAACATGCTAAATCCCAAGCTATTGCGAATGCAGTTGCTGCGGGAGCAAACCCTGACACTGTCTCCGTGGTGGACATGGAGACCTTACCAATCCCTTATGTGTCCGGCCAGATCCGGATCATCGTGAAGGCCGTTGGAGACCTCTCCACCGGCTACATTTCTGACAGCAAGAGCCTTGGGGACGAAGATGACAACAACGACGACTCCTTCACCGAGAACGTGTCCAAGCCGGCCGCGGTGTCGAATACGGAGAAACAAACGCGCTTCGACTTTGACGCCTATCGACCAAAGATCACACGCAACGCCAAGACGGGCATTGATGAGTGGTTCCTTTCAGAGAAAGACCTCGAATGGATCAGGGACGGATGTTATATCCTGGGATGTGCGGGAGGTGGATCGCCCAAAGCCGAGTTTCTTAAGCTCCGCGACCAAATTCGAGCAGGCCATACTGTTCGGATCATTGACAGCTCATCGCTTCCTGATGACTCATTGATATACTGTGAGTTCGAGAGGATGCACCCTATTGTGTGACTGCGGAGCTGACGATTGATAGGGAGCGGCATGATGGGTTCGCCCGCCGTGTCGATTGAACGATTGAACTCGGCAGAGTGCTCCCATGCTGTGGCAGACTTGATGGAATATTTTGGCCATAAGTCTTTCGACGCCCTTATGGGGTTGGAAATTGGCGGTGCCAATGGTCTTGAACCTATGCTGATAGGATCGTCTCATGCTTTTGACCGGCCCATTATTGATGGCGACTGGATGGGTCGAGCATATCCGACGTACTGGCAAACCACCTTGGCAGTCTATGAACCTGGGCAGTTGACTCCATGCGCCATCGCCTCAGGTGATGGAAAGACGATCATCATGACCAAATCCCCAGACGACGAGATAGTCGACCGTGCGTTGCGTGCAGCCTGCTCTGAAATGGGCTCCCGTGTCGGCATGGCAGCTAGACCAACAACAGCAAAACGGGTAAGGGATTACGGGGTGCTGAATACCGTGTCTTTGGCCTGGCGGATCGGCAGAACGGTGGCACGCGCACAGCAAGAGAACACTGTCCATACCGTGGCAGAACAAATCATCGATGCCGTGGGTGGTCCCACAACCGCCAAGGTTCTTTTCAGAGGCAAGATTGTAGAGGTCGAACGCAGGCTCTTCAAGGGACATTCATATGGAGAAATCACCATCAAACAGATTCAAGAGGATGAAGAGGAAGGCGGCCATGACAGCCCGGCAGTCGCTGAAGGAGGAGTGTTGAAGATCCCGTTCAAGAATGAAAACATCTACGCAAAGCATATCAGTGACGACGGCAAGGAGACCTACATTGCGACTGTCCCTGATCTCATTTCGGTGCTTGATACTCAGTCTGGTCTTGCACTAGGCGTGCCAGAGTATCGCTATGGGCTGATGGTGACCGTGCTTGGTTTGGCGTGCTCTCCACGGTGGACAGACACCCCGAGAGGGCTGGAGTATGGTGGACCGAAGGCTTTTGGCTATAAGCTTGAACACACGCCCGTGGGAGTATATGTGAAGCCAAGGAGTGTGATAGAGCAGTACGGGAGTGCTTAGCTAAGGCAGCAAGTATAGTACTAATGACTTGGACTGAAAATTTGAGATAATGAACTTGAAGCACAACTTCAACATGCAAAATGCGATATACTAACTATCATTGTCGACACAGTACTCCACCGTAGAGATAACTGCGTGATTGGTAATCGATTACTCAGCGCCTCGGCCCAGACCCGCCTCCACATTCAAGTTGTGGGCTCGTACCTTATCTTTGCCATTTTCCTCCCCCGCAGAACCCTTCCACTGCACTACTGTACGATCTTTCGTTCCAAGTCGGCCATATGGCCTGTGAGATCTCAACTGGGGTCGGAGGCTGGGGATATAAGCCTGCGTGTTTGCTGCCGCCGGTGTGATGATGTGGCATTCACACGCTTCATCAGCACTTGGACAACTACTTGAACCGCCGCTAACCGCCCCTGCCATAACCTCGGATCGTGAACCGGTATACTACGCGCCACGAAGGAAGCAAGCGTATGTACTAAACCATTGTTGCGGCCTCAGAGATTGTGGCTGTATCACTTGCTTTGGTTCGCTTCTCTAATGGTTGCAGGTGCACTCGATGCCATGCTAAGAGAATAAAATGCTTGGGTGGTAGGGACACAGACTTACAGGGTCGATAGTGCCAGCAACTGAGCACTAATCGTTGTGCTACAGGTGTACCATGCCGCAACTGTGCTCTTGCCTCTTCACCATGTGTATTCCCACTGTCCAGAAGGCACAGGGCTTCAACGAATCAGCAGCAGTATCCAATCACTACACCAAGCTCTTTTCCGGAAACCCCGTCGTTGTCGTCTCTCCCCAGCGAGACCGCGGCAACCGTTGTGAGCCCACAATTGAGTGGTAGCTATCGTCGCCCAGAGAAAGACTTCAGCTCGGCACGTTCGAACAACAGCCAGGATGGTCAACGGCGGCGACCGACCTACCGCGCCAGCCCTTCCTGTCAAACCTTTGTCGAGCAATTCGTTGCCTGGATTGCAATGCAAAGATCAGAACTAATAGCCCAAGATGGAAATTCTTTTGATCCGTCTTGGACGGCATGGGGCCACCCGTCTTTCGACCTTACAGACACTGCTCTGGAGATCTCAATCGATACCGTCGTCTCGCGCCCACCGGTCAGTGCCAGAGCTCCGAAACCAGTGAAAATCCGTCTCCCGCCATATAATCACAGTCTCCACCTAATCCAGGTTCTCGAATCTGCTATCGGACATCAACAACACTACTTTCGGCGGAGGGACATTCGTGCCAAAGTGGCACAAATGCACCAGTCGCCCGACTCGCCGCAGAGCAGGGACCAAGGATGGCTATGTCATTGGCTTGCCCTCGTAGCCCTGGGAGAGCTTTACAGCAGCGACAAAGAGACTCACGTTGATCCTCAAGATCCGTTGGGGCCTGCGGTGTCAGCCTCACTGGTCACTCCTGACCCACCAGGAGCAGAATATTACTATCAGTCGGTAAGCCTTCTTCAGCAAGTCGCGGAAAATCCGGATGTGCAGTACATCGAGACCTTGTGCCTTCTGGCACTTTATGCCTTTTCTATGAACCGGGTCAATACGGCCTACATGTACGTTGGAGTTAGTATGCGGGCAGCATTGTCACTGGACTTGCATAGAAGTCCCTTTGACTTCCCGTCGGAGAGATCGAGTCTATCCCCTGTTGAATTGGAGCACCAGAAGAGGCTGTATTGGACAGTCTACTACCAGGATCTGTGGGTACTTCCAGCATTAGGCTATGATTATGTTTGCAAGCTGACTTCAATGTGCTTAGCTTGACTACAAGCACATCCGGTCGGCCCTGGGGCGTTCTTGACGATGAAATTACGGTCGACTACGCGGACTCCAGTCGCCTCTCTGGGGAAGCATTGTCAGAGTTCTTTGACGCAGAGGAATCGAATATCCACCTCGAACTCATGCGCCTGCGAAGCCAGGCCTATTCGTCATTATACGGCTACGCCGGAACCGCCATCAACCCTTACTCACACATTTCTCTCTTTGATTTCGAACTTAGCCGTCCACTTTCGCAGCAACACTTGGACAAGATATGCGAGTTTCATCAAGCGCTCCTTTGTTTTGAGAACGAGCTCCCTGTAAGCATGAAAATGGTCCAAGCATGGGATGGCTCGCGGGCAAATATCAACCGTGTGAATGCACATTTGTATTTGATCTACCATCAGGTTTGAAATGTCCACTCCCAATGGTTTAAGCTCCTGTCTGACGCCTGAAAAGTCTATTCTTGTCCTCCTTCGACCCGCTCTGGTCAATGCCTATAACGACTGGTTTCATGCGCATACCAAGAACAGAAAGCCGTCCACAACCGACGTCGATCCACAAATTAATACTTCACAAAGCAGGCTTCACGGCTTATATACATCATCTGTTTACTCTGCGAGGGAAGTTGCCACGATACTCCAATGGTTGCGCAATCAGGGCGCGTTCTGTATGTTCTTCCAAACCCCAAGCTAGCTGGGTCTAACCTTGTTCCAGCGACCTATGCATACTTTACCGCCAGCTTTGCGTTTACTGCAGCCATAACGCTCTACATAGCCAGGGCCTTATCGTTGTCACCCTACCACGAAATGTCATCCAAAAACAACTTCGCCTTCACCGCGAAGGATCATTCGGCGCTGGATACGACGCTGCAGCTACTCGGCCATCAAATTGCAGCTGGAAATGCGCCAGCGATTTCATTCGGCAAATTACTCCGCTTGCTTGATAGCAATTTACAAGCTCTCCAGGCCGCAATGCAGAACCCAATGACACTACCTGTCGATATTGATTTCTCTACACCCAATTTGTCGTTTGCCGTAAGTCAGCCATTCTTTTGGTGACCTTTTGGCCATCACTAACATAATTGAAGGACCTCCAAAGTGGCCCCTCTCCAGAGATGTGGAGGATGGATCCATAATCGTGAGCATAGGGACTGGCGAATTCCTCAGCTACAACAACAGAGCCATTCAGGCTCGACCGCAATACCCTCAGGACTGCGCTACCCAGAGTAACAGCCCGCCAGCCCAAGTTTCACTGTGAACTGATTGCAGAACTGCCGCACATCCTAGCAACCCACAATGCGGTTACAGGCAATACTGTATACAAGGCAGCGGCAGCCTTCACATGAAACACAGATGATGCAGACTACTGTACATATGGCATTGAGCAACACGGAGAGGGTTAGGTGGGCTGTTCCTGAGCCGGAGATGGCGTGGTGCGCGATCTCACGCCCATTTATATCGATCTCGGACACACTTCAAAACAGTCCCGTATCGGTATTAGCAACACCGCTGTTGGCGCCAAAGAAACACGTCAAATACCATTTCGCAGGCAGAGGCATGCAAACTCAGACTCTGCCTGGAAACGATCAAATCGCACATTATGATAATAACCTCAATCAATTCGCCGCCATAGGCAGTCCGCATCAAACCGCCAGCAAAGGCTCTTCTCACTCGGCTCTTCGATATGGGAATATATTTTCCTGTCATCTTGCAGGCAGAAAACCACGATACCGTCCTACTATCATATCCTGCGTCGTTGGTCATGCCGACATGGCCCACGTTGACAGGATAGCCCGTCGAGTCCAAAAACCCAAGGGCCTCGTTTCCAAAATATACTCCCGAAGACTAGATACTCAAGTCACACACCAAAAAGGGAAACACCCAAATTTCCTCCTCTTGGTCAGGTTGACTCTCATATACGGTAATATTTTTTTTTGTTTCGCCCAGACACAACCTTGGGCAGACTCGACTCATACAGTATGGTCCAGTATACTAGTATCACATTATCACAACTTAGCCTTCAACTTGTGACCCTGTCCCTGTTGCTGCAGCTGCTTGACATATTCATTCACAGCATCCACACCAGCCTGCGCAACCTCCGTATCCTGCGCCGGTGTGCCCGTACTACATCCGATAGCACCCACAACCTCGCCGTCAACAACGATCGGAATCCCACCCGCGACATACATAAACCTGCCGTTATTGCTATTGTTCAATCCGAATGCGGGACCGCCAGGCCACACGTTCTCCTTGTAAACTGAGGTCGGGGCCTTGTGGCCCGCGGCAGTAAAGGCCTTGTTGATGGCGATGTCGACGGATGTCAGTTTCGCGCCGGGCATGCGCTCAAAGTGGAGGAGATACAAGGAGGCGTCCACGATCGCTATGTTCATGGGGATCCCGATTTCTTGGGATTTTTTGAGACATGCGGATGAGGCGAGTTTGGCGGCGTGGTGGGTGAGGTGGGCGGGACGGTGGATCGCTGCCATTTTTTCGTGAAATCTAGAGAGGGTTGGTTGGTGTTGGGTTCGTTGGATGCTGGTATGTCGTGTCGTATCGTACGTGCTTTCGTTCGTGGGCGAGTTGTAGTATAGTATACTCCGAGCACAATAGCCGGCTCGGAACGAAAGAAAGTGAGGCTGGGAGAGAATCGACGTGTTACGCGTTGTAGGCTCTCGGAGGCCTCAACAAAAGTAACAACAACACCACGGGCTGCTTAGGTATGGAGCGAAATCACCAGTGTGAAAAAAAATAGCAGCGGCGTTCGGTGTCTCTCTCTCTATCGACACTGGCACTCGGGACTCAGACACTTGCAGGATGAGGGAGTAATATATCGATTGCAGTGATCGGCGGTTCAAAGATGGGGTAAATAATGAGCCGTGTAGAAGTGGAGTTGGCCCTCAGTTGGCGGAAATGTTGTGTTTCTATTTCTATCTTAGTTGTACACTGGCAGAAGGGCTTACTGACAATGTCCAGTCTCTCGCACAGCAATCACATTCATCAATACCGTGTACAATTTACAGCTTGAACGAACACCAGGAGAATATTTCGCGGGGAAACGGAAAGACACCGGCAACGTCAGCGACGGATTGCTCGCCGATGGACGAGCCAATGATACGATGAGACCGACGGATGCCGAGGTCCAAGACGTGACGACGAGTCTGCTTATGTAATCCGGCCACTGGGCGCTCAGCACAGCGACTTTATTTTATTGTACAATGGTACTACTGAACCACTGCCAGTGCAGTTCGAGGTGCTCAGAAGACAGAAAACCAGCCTGACCTCTATTGCTTTTGCCAGTGTTACTGGTACACCGGCGAGGCTGGGTCTTTTTGGACGGGTGTGACGGGGCGTATCATGGACAAAAACCTGAACCCAAGGAGGGGCACCACCAGATCTGTCTGGGTCAATGTCGACTTCAATTCAGTCGGCCCTAATACTGGAAGTGCTGACGAAGGTTCAACTCTATATTTCCTTTCGCATTGAACAAAAGGCACAGTATTATTAATTACGAATTACATTCCTAGCACTTAAGGTAGGCGGCTTGTAATGTACATATAAACTTACTCCGCTACGCTCCGCAGGACAATTACAGTCCCATTCCCGTATTCTCCCCTTTTGTTTTCCTACTTCGCCTGCTGCTCCCTAGCACGCACCATATCCACAAACTCCCAACACTCCTTTGGAAACGCAAAAATCATTTCCTCGGCCCACCCGTTGCGACGATACTCCTCCAGCGGCCAAATACAAGCATAAGCGTCCTCGTAGTCACCCTTGTCGACCAAGGCATCAATATACTCCATGATCTCGCTGCGAGCGCGACACTCGGCGGCAATTTCCTGATCGAAAAGACTTTGCCTGGCGGACTCGGTAGTTGCGCCGCCGCATTCTGATCCCTTCGACTCCTCGTTTTTGCTATCGTTGGCAGTCTGTCTGGCAAACAGTCGCATGATCGAATATGGCTTTTTAGTTGTTGTTGTTGCTGCTGGTAATCCCGAGTCCCCCTCCCGTTCCTCCCGCAGAAGCGATCGCCACGAATCCACAGCCTTGGAGAACTGATCCGTCACAACAGAGTGATGTTCATCGACGGGTTTGTGTATAATTTCGTGGTCATCTTCGTCGTCAGAATCATCAAAATCATCCTCGTCGACTTCTGATGATCGCGGCTCAAGAGAACCAGCAGCAGTATTGTTGGGCACTGGCACTGGCACATCCGGTCTTAAAGATGTAGTCGAGGTTGTGGGTCGACTTCTTCCCATGCCTAGATTGTGGTGGTCATGAAGGCCGCGCGGGTCGTGGCTCTCTTCGTCCACGTCGGCTGGGGTCAGTGGCCGTGGCCAGAATCCGCAGTGTAGATACTCTGGAGCTGGGACGTTGCCGTTGATCGGGTTGGATATTGACGGTGGTTGCGGTCGTGGTTGGCTATGTTTGTCGCCGCAGTGGTGTTGGTTGCAATTCACGTGGAGCATCCTGCCGATCAGGTTGCTGTCCAGCGTGGTGTCTGCCATTTTGAGATTGATTATTGTGTTCTGAAAAGTATGTGTGATATTGATGTTGTGTTCAATGAGTACTGTTACAATAAATGGCGGTGAATGTGCGTTTGATGTAGCAAATGCGATGCTTTGAACATGACCTTGTCGGCATTCTCCGCAAAGCAAAGCAGATCAAGACCTCGGTGTGGCCAATCAAGCCGTGGGGCGCATGCGAGCACCGTCAAATTGAACGAGGCAAGGTAGAGCAAAAGCAAGGAACCCACCGGCATCATCCATTTCTTACAGTGGTGGCAGCTCGCTCCATCATGGCACTTCCAGAGACCGGACGGATCCCGGCGCCAGATCCAGAATGTGGTCACATGGTCTGCAGAAAGGAAAGCAAGAATACGACTAGTTGTCGCGAGTAGCGGCCTTCTTGAATCCGATTTTCAAGTGTGATGTTCCGTTGCTTGATCCGGTCGACCATCGTATGATACCAAGACCTGGGAAAGGTTCCGCGACGTTCCTTGCAGGCCAATCGGAACCTGCCCAAGTCTGTAACACTCCGAGGGGACCCGCTGCCCGAGCCTTTTCTCCAACGCTGAATCCAGGCACGCGAGATTTTCGGTCTCTCATATCGTATTATTGACAAACACGAGCGTGAGGCTTCACGGCTGAGCCATTTTCATGCCCCATGCTGTGAACAGACGACAGATACAGCTGACTTTGATCGTACCGAGGCAATCTGCCCTTTCACAAGCCACTGGCAGTCAAGGTTTGAATGATATAACAGTTTGCCTCACCTCAGTTTTCAATGTTTGTGTTTCCCCGTTTAGAAAAAGCAAAACCAAAAACCAAAAGCAATCCACATTACCTATTGTTTAAAACCCAAGCAATCAAAATGACGGTGCTAAGAGAAGCACTAAGTCTATCCATCCTCTACTTCCTGCTCGTCTTCATGACGGGCTTCCTATTCGGCTCGATCAGAGTGCCCTTCCTCGAACCCGCCATGGGTGCTCGGCTTGTCGAGATCCTCGAGGCCCCGATCATGCTGCTTGTCATCTGGCAGGCTGCGCAACTGACTGTGTGGCAGCTGGAAGTGGCTGCATCAACCTTTTTCACTCCACTGCTCATCGGCGCCTTTTCTCTCTTGTGGTTGGGCGCCGTTGAGTCGTCCGACTGGGCAATTTTCGAGAGTGGATGGTGGAACGGGTTCCGGGTCCATATCGTCCACAAGGATCCCTTACTGGGGCTCATGTACGTCGCGGTCGCGCTGACGTACTTGGCCATGCCGTGGTATGTGTGGGCGCGCCAGAAGTCGGAAATCGATGAGGCGCTGTTGGAGATCAGTGCCGAGTCTAAAGGGTATGGAGATGGTGATGAATATTGTAGTAGGTGAGAAAAACCAAGTTTGGGTTTGGGTCCTTTGGAGTTGGGAATGTAACAACACAATAATGACTCTGTGGGCATGAAACAATGGGAATTCTTCAGGGATAGCAATGGCCGGCCATGGTGCCTTGAAAGAGATAGTAATGCATAATGATGCGACGAAATGGAAGTGAAATCATATCGTAGCAGATGAGAAGTCATGTCAGGGAAAGCGAGGTTGCCTGGGCTTGTGGTCCTACCGTATTGGGAGAGACTTGGTTCTACTTTTGGAGCTTTAGATTGGAACTGTTGTGGTCACCGACTCGTCGCCCCAAGGCAATACCAAAGTGGTCGCTCACAGAAGCGTCTCGACTCTGCAATGCCACAGTCTTGACAGAACAAAAGGATCTGGTGCTTGAAGCAAGGACTTGGAGTTGGAGAAGCTTCATGAATCAAAATATACATGATGTCTGGAGGCGGATCTGCCTGAATGTGATGGCATTAACATGGAAAAGACGTTCAACCCTCTGATCTCATACAATCTGCATATCACTGCAACCTGCCCGTGCCTTAACGTGGCTGATGGAGAGAATGACCTCGTTGATAAAGCAGCTCGACCACCCTTGCACTCTCCTTGTCCAGCGGTTCGGCTACCTTCCTCGGCACTGCCCCCTGAGTGTTATAGTTCGGACCGACTTCGAAGCATTCGCCCGAGGTGTCGGTGGCACCAAGCAATTTCTCGAAAGTCTCGACGACTCCGTGCATTGGCGTCAACACTCCCTCCTTTTCCAGAGTGTCGTAGAATGCGCCGGACGAAATGTTGGTTCTGACCACGTTGGGACATACGGCGTTGCAGGTGATCTGGTACGATAACAAACACACAGGGCACCTCTGGTCAGTATCACGCCCACACATCCTGTTCTTGATGGACTTGACAATGAGGACGATGTGCTCTATCGCACAAATGGGGATCGATGGGGCAAACAATGGGTTGTAGTATGCCGTAACTTCAATGGCATACAGACATATCACTCACCTTCTCTTCTGGCAAATATCGGCCATAGCTCTGGACTAGACCTTTGACTGCATGTTTCGCAGCCGTGTAGATCGGCAATGTTGGCACACAGTAGAAGCCGCAGACACTAGCGACACAACCGACTAAGTCGCGTCAAGGAGACAGCACATGTTAGCCCTGAACCATACACCGTGGAAGCACTGACGGCCTTTATTTTCTTGGATGGCTGTTTCATTTTTCCGTGGTCAATTTTTTGGCCGCGGTCAGTTTGGCTTCTCCGAATCCGGCTGTAACAGCAGCTGTCGGAGGGTAAGAGAATTGCAAGATTGCACCTACTTTTGCCTCTGAACCCATGCTTCCCGGGCACCTGTTTTCTGAACTGCTGGACAGCCAGGGCTATGGTGTACAGGACTCCAATCAAGTCCACATTCAAAACCGTCAGGTCAGGGGCCTCGAAACCTGAAAGCGAAGGATCGTTGGGGATCCACGGCCGCTCGCCAATGCCGGCAACCGGGTAGACATAGTCGATGCGGCCGAAGTCCGCCACGGCCTGGCTGAACGCTTTGGCTTGCGAATTCCAGCTGGCCGCATCAACATGGGCGCATCGTGCAACTTGGGATTCCTTGTTCAGCTCGTCAACGAGCTTCTGGGCACCGTCGATGTCTCGGTCGGTGATGAAGACTTTGATGCTGGTACGTTGTTAGGCGCTATTTTATTCAACGGGCCCAGTGGGAAAAATGGTCATGCTTGACGGTCTGCCATACTTGTTCTTCACCAGCATCCTTGCCACTTCTCGGCCGATGCCCGATGCACCGCCCGTGATATATGCGTATTCTTCGGCCATGTTGGGAGGAGGTGTTGGTGCTTAGTATTTTCCACGAAGACGAGGCTTGATCCAATGTGCAGAAAGGGGTGTTACCGTAGCTAATTTATGGACTTACTCTCGGCTCGGAGTCTTTGACCCAGCTGACCGTTATAGACCATGAAAGGGTTCCGACCTCGGACGTTTCTCTCCTCCCGGAGAAGCATTTCCGGGTTCAAGTTGTGAGGGGTTAAACATCTTTCCCTCTTCAGCCTCAAAGCCACCACGGTTTGATTGTTGTTAGGAACGGTTGTCCAATAGGGGATTAAGAGATATGTTAGTAGTAACAGCCCGAGGCCTCGGCCACCTAGGGGAGAGCTACAGGGCAGGCCCGGCTTCAGAAGCCGGGTAACCATACAACGTTGTAGTACGTAGATCCCCCTCGGACAAAACTGGGCAGATATCTCCACAAGTATCTCCACAAGTATCTCCACAAGGTCTGATGCAAGTCCCTCGTCAAGGTCTTTGTAGCTGATCACTCCCCAGAAACGACCCCGTGGGGGATCAGGGGAACAGCCTCGGTTGACGAAAGACCCTAGAACGTAGGGACATTGGGTGGTTGTCAAACAAGTACTGTGCAACATTGTAGTCAGGGGTGAGGTACTGAGAGATGTACTGTAACGACACTTTGTATGGCAGTCAACTCAGGGATCAGCCTTTGTATAACGTCTGAGCAGATGCTGGAAGAACACCTAACAGCAGTTTGTGCGACTACAAGGTATTGTTGTGCACAACTTGAGTAGAATTGCGCTTCTGGTAGTTTTACTGCTACATAATTGCACTGAATCAGCCGTATGCTGCTCCCGATCTAATACAGCCTCTGATTACCTAAGCGGCCACCCATTTTCCTCGACCACTGCCAATGCATTAGGAATAAACATTTCGGATTCAAGTTTATTAGCCATAGCCAAATCACGACCAATTCGAAAGGCACGATGAAGAGGACGATCGATAAAGCTGGATGAAGCATGCTAACAAGCTCGCACGTTCTTGCACAGACAAGCCAGACCCTACCCAGGTACTTCAGAAAGAAAATCACTATCTACCAATATCTCAGATCAAAGTTGAGTTGAAGCCAACTGAGATGAACAAGGTTTCCACAGTACTTCTTATGCAAGGCTATGCGAGTATAGCCCTATCACCTATACCGATATATACTCCAAGGAGGTTAACCCGAAAAAGCACCTCCATCACCAGCACCCAATCTTCTCCCTCCAGTGTGCGCCAGAAGAGTGGTGCTGTGATACCACTCACTCTCCCACGTACGGTACCAACCATGTCCACCTCCAGCAGCTCTAACGGCATATACTCATCACCACCACAAGCACCACCAGGCTCTTCTTCCTCGTCTTTACCATCTTCAACTTCTCCGCCGTCCAATCTCAACTTCAATCTCAATCTCACTCTCCGATGCCACCATCACCACCATCATCAATATTCTCGTCCAAACTCTCACCCACCCTATCCACCATGCTATCCACCACCGGCAATGGCATCCCAATCGACATCGACACACTCAGCCGCACACCCATTTCCCGCCTCACCAAAACCGCACTGCCCAACATCGGACTGATCGAACTCGTATCCACGACCGATTTTGCACAGTTCTACGACCCACTATACACAGCCATGTTCCCGCGGCGCGCCGAGCGCGAACGGTCCGATCTAATCGTCGAGCGTCTGGCCGCCCAGGCGCGCGGCGACCGAGTCGGGTTGGCGCCGTATAGGATCGTGGGAATCAGAGACGAGGAGACGGGGGAGGCGATTGGGGCGGCTCATTTTTCGGTTTTGCCTGTACCGCCAAGGGCGAAGAGAAATAACCCACTACTATCACCCGAAAAATCGGAGTTCAATTCTGCAATCCCTTATCTCCAATACATCTACATCCGACCGCAGAACCGACGCCAAGATCTCTCCGAGGTCCTGCATACCATGGTCCTAGCTGTGAGTGAGGCGGATGCTGCGTCTGGACTGCTTGACGACGATGACAACGAGGGAGCCGGCTACGGCGACCGAGGAGTCGGAGTCGGCGTAGGTGGTGGCGATAACGGCAACGGAGTCGACACTATTCCTTCTGCTACTTCTCCTGTTATATCACAGCACCACCACTACCACCACAATCACCAACAACGGCAGCAGCAGCAGCAGCAGCAAAGAACTCTCCGAACTGTTCCATTCACTCTATTCGAAACCGAACCGCCCGACCACGGCGACGACCAGATAAGTCGGGATTATGCGCGTGAACGGTCCAAGATCCATACTAGTACGGGTGGATTGGCGTTGATGTTGGTGCCGGAGCAGACCGCCATCAACACGACCAACGACAACACCACCACCACCACCATCACCACACCTACCGCCGTCACCACCACCACTAGCAACATCAATACCGTCGACAAAATCATCAGTCCCCACGTTCAGCCAGGTCTGGAAAAAGGAGATCCGCCATTATCTTTGGTCTGGGTGATTCGTCAATCGCCAAACCCGGGGCGACCTTACGACGTCAATAACATCGCAAAACAATTGATAGCGGCATACTACCAGAGTCTGCGTGACGAAGGGTTTCCCTTGGACAATATCCGTCTAGCTGAAGGCATGGTCCAGGAAAGATGTAAGGGACGCGTGTTTCAACTAATGCCACTCAGTCAAGTCGCCAACCTAACGGACAAAACCCAATACAACGTGGTTAAAACAAATACGGGCTGCTGAAGCAAATCGAGCAAGACCAGTAAAAAGCAGCTGATTGAATACTTATACTATCAGGTAACTATGGCAAAGCTCGCAAAAGAGCATTGGAAAAACTTCAGAACATTGGCCTCGGAGTCACAGAAACAGAAATGTTGATAGTCTCGACAAGGCCGTCTGGAAAACCAGCATACACGTGCAGCAATTTGCAATCTGATGTCAAATGAATGTTGTTCGAGGTTGAAAATGAACGACCGGCAATTTGTTAATTCGCGTGGGGCAAGGAAGGCACAGTGCCGACATATTTCAGTCCAGCACTTGCGACTGTCGTCAACCAGCATGGAAGATTACCTCCCCAGTAAGGCGGCGAAAATCCGCAAGTCGACCTCACGGTCCACCGTCTAATGTCTGGGTGGTGTCCTCCTGGATGGACGTCTGCTGTAGAGGTCTCCTCCATTGTAGGGAACCCCCATGACACCCAAAAGGTTGATGGCAGCAGTTTCACCGGTGGCAAAAGCACCATGCACACATCCATTTCCAGTCAGCGTGCAGTGTTCTCCGGCAAACTGCAGCTTGCTCCCCTTGTTGTTCTCCATCGCTTCCATCCAAATGCCAGGTTCATTGCCTGTCTTGTCGGCGGTGTAGGTACCGAATCCAGCAAAGCGATCCTGCGTCCAGTGTGTCGTTTCCAGATTCACAACTCGCGGAAGCTTTTTGTAGGGTTCGGTACGGAACAGTTTGAAAAGCGGTTCGAAAAATGCGTATATCTCCTCGTGAGACGTCATGGCCTCAATGCGTTGAGTTAAAGGTTCGACAATCTGAACAGATAATTCTTTGGCGTCATTCATGATCCAGTTGTTACTGGTGACGGTCATGTAGGAGAGAATTGAGTTCTCGTCAATCGGTTCGTCGGTTGGTTCCGGGTAATAGATGAACTGGTCGTGGTCTTTTGGCCAGAAAACGGATTCGAACTCGACGAAGATCTTGCCGAGAGCACCATAGCCAAGCTTCTCAATGCCCAAAGACAATTGTTTGGGGAGAGCCGGGCTGAACTCGACAAGCTGATGTTTCAAAACTCCCAGAGGGAGAGTGCAGACAACCGCATCAGCAGTGAAGACCGGGTCTTGGCCGTCTTCGGTAGTGGTATGGACGACACATGGTTTGTGATCGTCATTCCACTCAATGTTGGTCACTTCGTGGCCCAGACGAGTGACACCCGCATCACGAAGAGTTGAGGCAGCCCACTCCACGATACTATCGTAGCCACCCTTCATATAAAGATTTCGTTCAGTGGCAAAATAGGCCAGGTACTTGGAGGAAGCTTGTTCGAGACTGGTCCCGATCCAGGCTTCGACCTCACGTGCGGCTTGCGGTGCCCAGAGACGTTCATCTTCGGTGACGAGGGGGTGAGTGCTCAACCATTCTTTGATAAAGGTCAAAGCAGGTTTGTCATCGGCGTCGGGGTTCTCTTCGTAGTACCATTCACAGTAATCGGCGAACTCGTCGGCGACCTTTTTGGCTTTGAACTGAGAACCAAGACGACCGTCTTTGGTAAAATACAAGGGAGTGCCGTCGTCATAGTAGTGCTCAATCTTGAGCTGGCCAATCAGGCGGACGAGCTTGTTGTTTGCGGTTTCGTGCATCCAGGCGGCGCCTATGAGAGTGTGAGTAAAATGACGACGGGATAAAACAATCCACAATGTCGTGGCCGAACAATGAGCGCTCTTAACGACTTCATCTCAAACGCCTACGGCGATTGTCAGTATTGCTCGAGGCAATATTTACCAATGTCTCGTGGGGCTTGGCCCGGTCTCCTACTCGTGTAAATACGTCCGCCGATGCGATCAGGCCGGGCTTCGAGAACCACGACTTGGACACCATGGGCTCGCAAGACGGAAGCTGCACGAAGACCGGCGATGCCGGCACCGACGACGATGACTTTCTTTTCACTCGGGTTTCCATCTCTGGAAGTGTCCCAATATTCTCGACTCACAACAGCAGCAGGTTCTTTCGGGTTTCGACCATCCTCCAACTCTTTGGGTCCGGCAGGGGCAGGGAGCAGCCGGGTAGCGAGTTGAAGAATGGTCGAAGGACTACTGGACTCCTTGGGTTTGTGACTAGAAAGGTGAGCGATATGGAAATGTTGGGCCATTTTGAGTTGGCAAGTCGACATTCGCTTGTGGCGAGATTAGGGGAAGATCAGGGCGTAAGGGCTGGCAAGCTGAGGGCCTGCAACCAACGAGAGGTATAGCGGCAACTGGATTCGAGTGAGAGGTGTAGAGAGAAGAGAGGGAAGATGAATGACAAGGCGAGACGAGGTAGAGATGAAGTGGGAAATGGGCCACTAGATCGGGCGAGGCAAGTGCATGCGTTGGTCAGTGGGATGCATTAATAAGGGCCACGTCAAGGGATGAGATCTGAGCTGCTTATCGAGAGTCCCGGGCGCATCTGAAGCCGATAGGTGGCATTAGAAGACCCTGTGATGAGTCGGCGACAGGTGGTTATCGCCTAGGGAGCCCCCACGGGTCCGCACTAAGCTGTCGCAGGTAGACCACGTGCACGGTATTTGTGATATGCGGACTTGTACAAATGATACCACAGTGTAGCACTACCTAGGTACTGCTTAGGTACAATGCAGTGTACCACGTACAATGTACTGATGATCCCACTAGTCAAAGTCCTTCAAGTTCAAGGTCATGTTAAGCGCTGCTAAGCTTGCTGCCGACGATGCTTACTTCCAGTGGCATGGATACCTAAAGGTACCAGGTGCTACGACGCCCTCACAGTACTTCAAGCTTTAGGCGAATGGCACTACCCTAGTGACCGATCCTGGTACCGGTATACCACCTTAACTGTGTAGCGGCTGGTTAAGTAGCACGGAAACTGGCGCACTACTATGACATTCAATGCCAGTGTGTCAATCATGATGACTGGATCATCGGCGGACTTACTGAGACGGGGGTCAACCAGCAGGCTAAAGTCTCTAGCGGCCTCTCGTGCATCCTCACCACTGGCACCATTGACCCTCGCTGCACTGCAATCCAATCACGCTTCTGTTCTGTGAGAAGATTTGTCCGTCCTCCTCCTCCTCCACCCACTCACCGCACGATCCGTTGTCCATCACACACTGGCATCGTCTTTCCACAATCTCGACTTTTTCCCGCCACTGATAAGCTCGATTTTGCCGACCGTCTCCTCTTTCCGCTGTCACCATGCCCCCATATGGCTTAGACTTGTCATGTTCTGGTTGGTTTCCTTCGGATTTTCTTTTCACACAAAATGTCGCGTGTTCAAGCCTTGATACCACAGCCCTCAGCTACACCAACTACTCCAAGCCACCATGCGATAAGGACGTCGCACGACAGTATGGTCGTCGCCTATCGTTATAAATGACCTGCTGATCCTGCTGACCTCACCACCTGTTTTTCTTGTGCTCCTCCACTCGCAGATCAGATCAGTCCCTGCGAGAACATACCTGGTAGATATACATGGACTATGACGAGGTGCTCCCGGGCACGCGCCGCCTTTTTGATGCTGAAGGATCTCCTCTTTCGACCGAGTTTGGGTTGAAAAAGCATGGCGACCTTGTCTTGGTCCCTCAGCCGACCGAGTCACCAAACGATCCTCTTCACTGGTCGTTGCCTCACAAACTATGGCACAGTTTTCTCGTCTGCTACGTGACCGCTCTGACGGCGGCCACTTCAAACGATGCAGGGGCAGCTCAGTATAACGAAAACCTCGAGCTGGGTATCAGCTATGCCTCTTTCAATACAGGGGCGGGCATTTTGTTCATCGGGATTGGTTATTGGACTCTTCTGTCATCCCCTGCAGTGTACCTGTACGGACGGCGAATCTTGTATCTTGTTGGTATGCTTTTTGGTGTGGCCGGGAGTATCTGGTTCGCCAAGGGTCAGTCCACCAGTGATGCTCTCTGGAACCAACTCTTCGTCGGTGCCTCCGAGTCGGTGGCCGAAGCAACGGTGCAATTGTCGTTGATGGATCTGTGGTTTCAACATCAGCGCGGTTCAATCCTCGGTGTTTACGTGCTGGCCACCAGTATCGGAACATACTTAGGTCCATTGATTGCCAGCTACGTTGCTGACAGCAGTCTCGGTTGGAGATGGATCGGCTGGCTCGGTGCCATCTTCAACGGGGTGACCTTTCTAGTTCTCCTCTTCGGCCTGGAGGAGACTAGTTTCCGTCGTGAACGGTACCTCGTCAATGATGGCGACAGGTATCTCATTGACGGTGTCAACCGGGCCCACAGTGAGAGATCTGCAAGTTTGGCAGCGGACGTGGCAGATAAGGAAAAGATTCCCGGTGATGCTGAGCGAGCACTTGCGTCTGACAGCCTGGAACAGCATCGCGGCACCGGCAGAGACGAGAAACCCAAGTCATATTGGCAGCGCATCGCCATCATCACTCCCGCCCCGAACCTCCGAGGAACAGGTTTCAAACAATATTTCCAGCGCCTGTTCCATACACTTCGCATCTTCACCTTCCCTGCCGTCATCTACTCTGGCTTGCAATGGGGCGCACAAGATGCCTGGTTGACATTCTACTTGACCGTCGAAGAAGATACTTGGTATGAAGCACCATGGTATTACACTGATGCTGAGGACGGCAACATGAATGTAAGCAAGCAATCCCCAAGTCCGGTCAAGGGCCTAGAAACTGACTTTTATGTTTCGCTAGATTCCAACTCTCATTGGAGCAGTGATTGGCTGTTTGTACGGCGGCTGGCTGAGTGACAAGTTCGTCTTGTGGATGACCAAGCGAAACGGCGGTGTCATGGAAGCCGAACAACGCCTTTGGCTCATGTTACCTTGCGCTTGCATTTTCCCAACAGGTCTTTGGATATTTGGCATCGGAAGTGCTCACGGCTGGGCTTGGCCTGCACCATATGTCGGCCTCGGCTTCATCGGCTTTGGCTGGGGCTGTGCTGGAGATCTCAGCATGGCCTATCTGATGGACGCCTACCCAGACATGGTGCTCGAGGGAATGGTGGGCGTTGCAACGATCAACAACACCATCGGGTGCATCTTTTCCTTTGTCACGTCCTATTGGCTTGATGCTAGTGGTATTCAGAACACGTTCATTGCTATTGGGGTCTTGTCGTTTGTATTCATCATGACTACTGTACCCATGATCATTTGGGGCAAGAGAGCTCGGCGCTGGACGAGGGACAGGTATCAAAACTTTTTGCAGATTCGTGATGGGTTTGGGAACTGACCGTCAGCCTTGACTGATTTACGATATACTACAAACTTGTATATGTCCTCGATTTAGCGAGTTTGAGCGATTGGAGGTATATTGGAGTTATTCAGATACATAACTATGCATAGATGCATTTTCCTAATAATGTGAGCTTTCCTAATAAACCAGAAGCTTTTCTCATAAATGTCGGCCTCGGACTTCATGCAATCGCAGCACCACCTGGTGCCAGTGCCAGGAGTCGGGAAGCACAAGGCAACGCAAAAGACAAGGCGAGGCTGAGCTACCATTTCGTGCCGTATACTCCACAGAAATGCACAAACGGTCAAGTACAGTTCTCCTTAGCGCAGCCCGCTTTCCTCCAATTCATTTTGAGGTGCGGAACCTCAACTTGAACCTCAACTACTACTTGACTTGCTACCAATTCGCCGTTGCAACAATATCCCAACTATACACTCGGTGGTCCAGGACACAATCCTCCTTCTTACCCGTCCTCGCTACTTGAGCGTGTGTCTCTCTCAGAAAGAAGTCTATCAGCATGCGATCAACCCTCCCTCTTCGTGCCGGTGCCGGCTCAGGCTTGTGAGTTCACACCACACCACCCATTGACACACCCTTGGGCAAGCAAAGCAGCTTGGACGTCTTCCAGTCGACTCTGCGTCTACGTTTACACCTACGCCTCCACCTCCACCTATATCCCCGGCATGCCCTGACCCTCGGCTTGACGGATGATCACAACTAGACGGACTTGAATGCAAGCGCAGGGCTCAAGAACCGGCGTGTCGTCACGCTCTACCCTCATGGCACTCTTTCCCAACGTCCTCGTCTTTTCAGCCATATACACACATTTCAAAACATCCCCTCTTCTTGCTAACCAATTCCACAGTCTCAAACGTTCCTCATACTACAACCCCGACTACCGAGCCGGAGCGGCCTTGAACCGCGCCCGTCGTCCATACCTGTTCAAAAACCTGATTACGGGAGCGTGTATCTTTAGCTTCGCTATTGGTGTTTGTACGTTCCCCTTTCCCAAGCCAGGCCTCTCCGCTCAATCACGCACCTTCAAACGCTAACATTTTCGAAACTTGAACGCTATAGTCGCATTCACACTCAAAGCCGTGGGACAGGATAACTTTGAGGACGTCGTCGTGCCGGACGCGCCAGCGCCAGCAGCGGCCCAGCAACAACAGGCGCCCAAGGCTCCTAATGCGCAGGCGAATGGGATGCGGTCGTAAATATACCGAACATGGAACGAGAAACATGGAACGGGCGGCGACAGAAAACACCAATATATTCTGAAGAAGACATCCGCTGGGAATAACTACTAGTTCTTCCAGCGCGACGCAAAAACTGATCGAGGCCGGACCGGTCGGTCGGACCTTTGAACCCTCAGCTCTCTCCACTCTCCTGCTCAATTTCCGGACTTCAGTCGCCAATGACTATGACAACGCAGACATACCGTTCAATGGCTTCTAGTCACGGAAGACTGCGGGACACAGAAAAACATGTTATGGGTGCAGAATACTCAGCTCAAGGCCAAAGAATCAAAAGCCAGTGTAGTGTATACTACTACCGTATACCACAGAACAAACAAGAAAAAAGCATGAGGTCGTGTCGTTCGGAGGTACGCAGGGAGTCGTGACATCTTCGCAACTTGAACTGTTTGTTGGTTGGTAAGGATCAAGGCCATCTCAGGCATGGGAATGCCACTGGCTTGCTTAAAGATCTCAGTCTTGGATCTCAAAACTTGTTGAAGCCATCCGAGTGAAGATCAAGCATGGGAAAAACGCAGCCGAGGTTGTTCCCTTCTGAAAAGCATCTGAAGTCTGACGACTGCCACTGTTATAGTACTGGTAATGGAGAACTTGGACTTGAATGGCTGCACAAGAGGCGAAGCGGGCGACATACCTAGGTACTGGGTGCAGTGCGCGGTACATACATACTAGTATATGTCTATATTTCGAAGGACCATTCGCGATAGTCAAGTTGTGGGAGATTTGAATTTGAATTTGTACATTTACTATAGTAGTATTTACCATGACCATGACCATGACCGTCAAACCGTCACCATCAATTCATAACCAAAAAGCAGTGGGCAGTCCTCTCTCCCTTTGTGCAAAAAGCTTCCGCTCCAAACTTCAAGGGGATATCTGTGTCTGTCTCGGTCTATCGAATACTAAACTTTCCCGTGGCAGCAGAGAACCCCGATCCCGCCGTGGCCGCGGTGGTGATGCCGGAGTCCCTGCCCTGCTTGAACGGGGAGGACTCATTGTTACCGTTGCTGCTGGTATTGGCACCAGTAGTAAATCTCGAAGACACCATCTTTTCCGGACGCGCCGACGTCGACCGTGGCGGTGAAGCTGCAGCTGCCAATTGGGCACGCGACGTGAGCGGCGACGAGTTGAAGTCTCGATGCATATTGTCCTTTGTAGGTTGTTGCTGTGGTGGAGGATCCTCAGCATGATTGTTGCTGCTGTTGGGGTTGTGATTATTGTACGCGATGCTGTCCGAAGCGATATGAAAGTCGCGGCGTGCGCCGGGATTGGGAGGCACTCTCCGTGTCTCGAGAGGCGAGCTGGAATGCTGTCGGTAATTATGGACATTGGAGCCTCCGCCACCATATTGGGGCTCCGTTTTCGTCGTGCTACTGTGTTGTTGGTAATGATGTTGTTGCTGTTGTTGTTGATGTGGGTCGTCATGGGGGGTGTTGAGGGCCGAGGAGAGCTGCGCAGATGGGTCGACGATCGTCGAGGCCGAGCCAGCGGGTTGTGGGTTCTCCGTGGTGCGTTGTTGGTTCGCGGGCGTGAGGAACTCGGCCATTGGCGACCGGTGGATATTGTTGTTGGTGATGTTGCTGTTGGAATTCCGCCGACTGAGTCGGTGGATGGGATGCTGTGGGTTGGCCCAGGGCGTCTGTTCGAGGAACTGCTCTTCGGCCTGTGGGCCTGATAGCTGTGTCCCTGAGACAGGGCCTTGCATTTGTCTCTGCGGGAGCCTCGTGGGTCGGGTCTGAGCAGCTGAAATCTGTTCAAGGCAAAAACCATATTAGCGACTGACTCCAATCATACACGCAATATCAGGGTCTCGAAACATACACCCATCTTCTGCAGGTCATCCTCCACATCCTTCTGCTTTGAAGGTTCCAGCTCTGGAGCAGCCGGAAAGCCAACATATTTGGCAATGCCTGACAGAATCGACACTTCTTTGTTGTATGCGGTTTGTTGTAGGATTTGCTGGGAACGTTTCTCGGGAAAGGGAATGGTGAAATTCGGGACCATCGAGTCCGTCTTGAATCTGTCGCGTTGGATGCGGTAGAAGTGTTCGCTGATGCGCTCCAAGTACTTCTCTCGGATGTCCCGCACAGTCTGGAAATACTGACTGTGTATCTGGCTGCGTTCTGCCACAGCCCTGTTCTTGAGCGCCCCAATCTTGTACACCAGAAGCTTTTGTTCGACCTCGAACTTTTCGTCGCGGTACTTTTTCACTGCTTCGAGCTGTCGCAATAACTCTGGATGGCATGGTTTCGGCTCGGATAACAATGCAAGTTCATGATTGATGCCTGCAATCTTTTCATCGTAAAGTCGATCTCTCAATGCGGCGAAATGCTTCTCCAGTGTCGTCAGCGCTTCCATGGCCGCCATTCGTTTGGCCTGTTCTTCTTCAGTCTTGACCGCAGCCTCCGCGTCGTTTTCGTCTACTGCGTCAGTATCCTCGGCGGCCTCGGCGTCGTCTTCGGTTTCTGCATGTGGTTCTTGTATCACCTCGCCCTTCGCTTTGCGCCGCGGCCGATTTCTGGTCTTATCCTTCGAATCCTCGCTGGTGTCAACCTTTTCAGCTTCTTCCCGGCTTTCCGTCGGCTCTTCAGCATCCTCGGTCTCGTGTTCTGGCGCGGCCACTTCTGCTTCTACTGTTGCTTCTCGGGTAGGTTGGTCGCGACTGTCCCCAACTTCACTCTCAGGGTCCGATTTCTCGTCCTCACTTTCAGGGGACGTGGTTCGGCGTCTTTGCGAGGTAGGGGCTTCTTCAGCATCTGATTCACTTGTTTCTCTTTTTCGCTTGTTTGGAGAATTGGCTCTGGCTCTATTCGTTTCATCTTCTGCGTGCGGTTCGTCCTGGACGTCTGGCCCGTCGCTAAGTGCGCCTTCGATTTCCGAGTCTGGATGCGAGGATATAGGCGAGGACACAGCGCTTTCTGTTATGCTCTCGATTTCTGGACGCATGTCAACATCCTCTCTGTGGGCTAGTTTGCTAGGACTGATTTGTAAAGGCTTCTTTCGACCAAGGTTATCGGGTGTGACTTGAAGCCGCTCAGTCTCGGCCTCTGAGTCGACTTCAGGCGCTTTGGCCGGTTGTATGGCTTCATCTTCAACATCATCCAGATTGTCGTCTAGCTCGCTAAGACTGCTCGAGCGGTCATCGTCTGAAATTGGTTCTTCTTTTGCGGCGGTCGCTGTCGCAACGTTAGAGAGGGCCAGAAGCGAATCGGCTGCCGAGTCCATTCCGAAAAGTGGTTTTGGTAGGAGTGAGGGCGCAGGAGGTAGGAGAGGGCACTGAAGTAGGCAGTCCGTGGAAGGTGGCCAGACCCGGACACTGTCACGGTCAGCGCAAACTCTCGACATAGACAGAAAAGGTGACCGTGAAGGAGGAAGCCTTCACTGAGCACCGATGTGACATACCGTTATGGGGCGAGTGAAAGCAGTTACAGTAGCATGGTTTTTGGACGCGAATCTCTCTAGCGCTCAGTGACAGCAGATTTGGCAGTCAAGCTTCAATTCCCCGCGTAATGTCACCCCGTTGAACGGCTCTTGGAACAATCGTGACACAGAGTCGCAACTGGATAACGGACTTAGAGACTGGTGACTTCGATTTGCTGGAGATTGGAGGTGGGTTGAGGAACAGGTCCGATGGCTTCAACAGCAGATGGTGTTGCGATTCCTTAGCAGAAGAGAATGTGCGCATGGAGGTCGAAGGCCGCTGGCTGCAACGCTCGACGGCTAAAATGCGTGCCTAGGGAACTGTTTCAAGCCTTGGGCACAACTGCAATTGAATACTACAATGTTGGAGGGTGGAATGGTAGATTGTCGAGGGCAGCGTGTTGGCGTCGTGGAGAAATGAAGCCCCCCAAACCGAAAGGCGCATCGCATGGAACCGGCGCAGGCAAAGGCACGAAAAGCGGCGATGTCATCCATTGCAGTTCAATTGCCTTTGCAGCAGCACTCGCCCGCCGTATTGTTACTATTGGGACAGAAGTACAGCGCAGTAGCATCAACACGTGATGGAATTGGAGAAGATGGCGGAGTTAAGCATCATGCAGGCTCTCTTATCTCCATCATCGACCAATCGACTTTTTGCCTTGTGCAGTCGCCGGAAATTTTTGTATACGCAGGTTTCGGGCTGGAGGCTGAAACTCCATAACATTATCCAGACTCACACCCCGATGCTAGTAACATTCATCATGGGGAAGAGAAAACAGGCCGACTCTCAGTCGGGGACCTCCGCGACCACTCCAATCCTCGCCAAAGACGCAGCAATAGATCCCAGCCTCGCGTCGCTATTTGCTTCCAGTGTATGTTCCTGCTCTTGAGTACGCTGAAACTGTTCCTAACTCTTGAGGTCAGGCCGGGCCAGTCAAGGTTCCAGCGAGGGCTGTGTCGTCGACGAAACCAGCTCCTGTCCGAAGAGAAGCTGCCAGCGACGATGAGACCTCTTCTGGCGAAGACGATGAGGATGACTCTCAGTCCTCAGATACATCTCCCGATGGTGCGGCTGAGGCATCAATAGCCGCCCTAGCTGCTTCCACAGCCGAGAGACCCCGGAAACGAAGACGCATGGCCGACGCAGAGGACCTTGAGGCATCGTATTTCCACCGTTTGGAGCGAGAAGAAGAAAGGGAACTCCAAAAGTCCGCCGCGAAAACGGAGAATACTGAGGGGGATTCAAGCTCAGAAGAAGAAGAGGAGGACGGGGATGCAACATCGTCCTCGGACAGTGATGATACATCCACCGGCCAACCTGCAGTTGACGAAATTCCGCGCCATGAGATCTTCGACAAGAAACTGAACAACGCAGATAAATCGAAGAGAACAGTGTTTCTCGGCAATGTGTCGACGGATGCTATCAAGCTAAAACGTGCGAAAAAGATACTGAGCAGACATCTGCGGTCTGCATTGAAGACCCCTGCTCAAGGTCCGAGATTAGGAAAGCTGGAGTCACTCCGCTTCCGCTCCACAGCCTACCACAGTGATGCGGGCCCAAAGAAAGCAACCTTTGCAAAGAAGGAGTTGATGGATGAGACCACTCCCAGCACCAATGCTTATGCCGTGTTCACCACGGAAGAGGCTGCCAAGCACGTTGCGAAAAAGCTCAATGGCAGTGTCGTTCTTGATCGACATCTTCGGGTGGACTACATGGGAAAGCCTGCCGAGATCGACCATAGACGCTGTATCTTCGTTGGTAACTTGAGCTTTGTGAGCAAGGAAACCGCAGGAAACGATGAAGATGACGAGGCGAAGAGACGGCGAGCCGCGGCCAAAGAACCGGCCGACCCTGAAGAAGGCCTATGGCGCACTTTTAGCAAGGTTGGCAAGGTTGAGAGCGTTCGTGTTGTCCGAGATCAGGAGACCCGTGTGAGCAAAGGTATTGCCTATGTCCAGTTTGAGAGCGAAAACAGCGTCGAGGGTGCTCTGCTTATGAACGACAAAAAGTTTCCGCCAATGCTGCCTCGAAAATTACGGGTCATGCGTGCACGACGCATGCCGTCCAAATCCAAGCCGCCTACTGCTGGATCTAAGTCGAGGTTCCCTGGCGCCGGCAGGGACAGGAGGTCCAGTGGACCGGATCGCAAAGCAGGATTTGTTTTTGAAGGTCATCGTGCAAGCAGTACATCCAAAGGGACCACTGGAGGCCACAAAAAGAGGCACAAGAAACGGCCGACCACGAGGAGCAGCCGCCGCGGAGCAGCCTTCAAAGCTGCAGGTGGAAAGAAGAAGAGTGAAGGCAAGTCATGACCATAGCGAGTCAATGGATGTTGTATTCTGGACGAAGGAGGCCTGGTGAGAAAAGTGAAAGCCAACTTATTGTTAGCACCCCACATTCTGTAGACGATGGACAACGGTATACCACAATTTGATCTCTCTGAGCTTGAGAGAGCGTACATTGTTCCGATTTCGACGAGGGAGTGCTGTGCTCTCCTTGGTTGATTCAGCGTAGAGACCCTCAATAGACGTTCGCCTGCAACCTTGTATCACTGTAGGTGACGCTCATCACCAGAAGACCTTAGTCAGCAACGTGAACTGGCCCGGAATAAAATCAGTCAAAGCGGCATGTGTGGCCATCCCTTCCGAATACTTTCGCCTCCCTAAATAAATTCCTTGAGAGATACTTCACTTTCGAAAGCCTACGCTGGTGTCGTAGAGTTCTTTGCTGGTGATGATCGCAAGGCTGTTCTAGGTCAGCAGCGTTCTGTTTGGTGCTGTCCCGTTCCTGCAACATGGTGGTTGGGAGCAAACGGACAGCTGCAGACGCGGGTCTCTCCCCAGCGGGCTCGAAACCTGGGCAGCCTCATCAGAACGCCAACGATCTGTCCACGAGGCACTCGCCTCAGGCAAACCATCCACGATCTCTCGAGATGCAGAAAGGATCCGGGCAAGGCAATAACTTGCAACCCGGACGCAAAGGTGAGGATCAAGGGGAATGGTCAGTGGCCGAATCCAAGTCGTCACGAAAGAAGAGGCGTAAGATCGAGCAAGACCAAGACCCGAAAAGTGAACCTAGCATTGCTTTCCTTGACACCAAGCCTGCCAGAGTACAGCTTAAAGCGTTGCAAGATCTTGTTCTGTATGTTTTGGCCGATGGGGTCGCACCGACGTGGCTGGCGGTGAAGAACGTCCGCCAAATCGAGAAAGTCGTTGTCTTGATGATCCCTGGTCTAGACCGAGACTTGATAGAAAAGTCCGACATATTAACCAAACCTACAAATGATGGGGGTAGTCACTCCGGAGCTGCAGGCGACCTGAACCCTAAAGTTGCATTGAATGGCCAGGACAGCACAGCAGAGGACAGTACCGGGCCATCGACCACCTGCCCTCCATCAGAAGAGACCAATTCACCAGCGACAGGAGGAACCCCTTCACAACACGAATTAACGCGCCGTCTACTCCAACATGTCTTCGAAGTCAAGGCGCCCGGCGACTCTCGGGCGAACAGAGTGCACTCCCCTCTCCAAGGGATGCTGATCGCACCGCTGCGCGAAAAGGATAAATCAGAGGGCACATACACCAACAAATATGAGAAGTACTTCCAGTCCAACCGGACTTCAATATCCGCCTTTGTTCACTCGGCCGAGGAGCTTCGAGAAGCCGAATATCCCGTCCATCAAGCAGCATTCACCGACCCCAAGGACGCGCAGCTCGAGAAAACAAGGAGAAAGCAGACATTTCAATCAAGCTCGGCGGGATGGGTTGACACTGATGTCTCGGTGTCGGAACCGAGCACAAACAGCAACACCTCTTCGCGATCCGACGATGACGCACTTACCCAAGGTCTCAAACCGTATGCTGTTGACTGTGAAATGGTGCTGACTGAAGACGACAAACACTCGTTGGCCCGCATATCGGTGGTGGACTGGCACGGCAAAACTGTCATGGACAAGTACGTCAAGCCGGCCCTACCGATCAAAAATTACTTCACGCAGTACTCGGGCATCACGCCGCAGCATCTCGAAAACGTGACCACCACGCTTGAAGACATCCAGAAGGATCTATTGGGGTTTCTCGGCAAGGATTCAATCCTGCTGGGACACTCGTTGGAATCAGATCTGAACGCCCTAAAACTGACGCACCCTTTCATTGTCGACACGAGCATCATCTACCCGCACCCGCGAGGCCTGCCGCTACGGTCGTCCCTGAAGTTCTTGGCCAATAAGTATTTGAAACGTGAGATCCAGAAGGCGGGCGCTGATGGGCACGATTCAGTCGAGGACGCCCGTGCGGTGCTCGATCTCGTACGGCTGAAGTGTGAAAGGGGCCCGAAATGGGGCACGCAGGATGCCAATGGTGAGAGCATCTTCCGCCGAATTGGTCGGTGTGTGCGTCCCGACGGGTCTGGGAAGTTGAGGCAGACGGCTATTGTCGAGTACGGCACGCCTGAGAGAGGATTTGGCAAGGACGCCACGTACAAGATTGCTTGTAATAGCGACGATGAGATTGTCCAAGGGATCCTGCGTGCCGCCCACGGAGACGGAGTCGGGGACGGTACACTAGAGGTCAACGAAGATGGAAATGATTCTCAACAGAATCAGAATACCGATATTGCCACAACAACGGCTCAGGATCACAACGAAATCAAGACCAGTACCACCACCGATAAACCTTGCCAAGCAGCTCCAAAAATCCCACCTGGTGGCGTCGACTTCATCTGGGGCCGCTTCCGTGACCTCGAAGCCGTTCGAGGCTGGAACACCCCTCCGGCTCCGCCGGCACTTGACTCGAAGGACAACCAAAACGACAACAAGAACACAAACGACATCTCTCACCACGATGAGGCACCAACAACAACCACAAATGAAGCTGACACCGGCACCAGCATCGGCACTGGTGACAAAGACAAAGAGAATTCAACCTCAACCTCGACTCCAACGTCGAGTGATTCCGATCCCCTGCACGTCGCCGCAACTAACACCCTCACCCGCCTTCGCAACTTATTCGCCTACCTCCCACCACGCACTCTCCTCGTCGTCTACAGCGGCACCGCGGACATGCGGCCCGTACTGGAAATGCAGCAGCTACATGCACAGTATCGGCGCGAATTCAAGGTGAAGAAATGGGACGAGTTGAGCGTGCAGTGGACGGACGTGGAGGAGCAGAAGTTGCGGGGCGCGGTGGAACGGGCGAGAAGGGGGGTGGGCATTCTTGCGATTCGATGAACGACAACAGTTCAAAAAGAGGGTGTTTGAGCGGTGTGTGTGTGTGTGTGTGTGAATAGACATTCACCTTTCATTAGACACGGACACACACGGGCATGGAGATGGAATAGACATGGACATGGACATGGACAGGACGACATCGAGATCGATGCTCGCCGATGCACTTTCTCTTTCTTATGTCGTAGATCGGCGATATCAATGTACGAATGGATCATTAGAGGTTTGTGCAGGTAGAAAAACACCGCCGTGGGCATAAATTGGATGGACATAGAGCCGCAGGGTTAATTCAACCCGTCTATTCTAGAGTATGGCGTGTACAGTACGAGGTCAGAAACCTCTCCGGATTTCATGTCAGAGTCCAAGTTGTACGATTCCCATTTCAAGCTTTTTGCCCTTTCCATTCCAGGCTTTTCAAAGTCTATGTATGTAGATAGTGATGACATTAGAGCGACCGGCTTATCCTCAAATGCCCCGACACTGACCACCGGAGCGGACAAATGAGGTTTGGCCAGGCGCACAAAAAAACAGAGTTAAAAGGATAAAACTGTAGCACACGCTTTATTCAGTCCTCTCTCAAAACCCTGGGGCCCTTCTTGGCGCCGGCCTTTCTCTTCTTCTTGTGGCCCTTGTCAAAGGCCACGGCACTCTGATGGTCTCGACCGACATTGTCCAGGTCTTTGACCTTGTAAATTCGGATGATCCAGTTTTCGCTGGTGAAAGCTTCCTCGAGAGTGCTGAGTTCGGGGCCCTGGGCGGGGAGAGAAGAGCCTCGGACACGGTCTTGAGCTTGACCAGCGGGGAAGAGCTGGTTGTAGTTGTAATAAGACATTTTGTACCTGTGAGATTGAAACCCTGTTAAACTTCTGCTCCAAAGCCACAATGCAAACACGACAGACAGAAACTTACATCAATGAGTTCTTCATGGCCGGAGTCGCTTGGTCATCGACTCTGTATTCGCCGCGGGCGGTGAAAAAGTCTCGTTCTCTCACCTCCTCCGGCCAGATGCCTTCGGCGATTCTGACCATCCACAGGAATTTATTGATGTCGTCGCCACTGTATCCCAGGAGACCGCCAAAGACCACCAAGACATAATCGACGTCGTGTTGTCGGAGGATGGGATAGCTGACTTCTTCTCTGGAGCTCATTGCTTTGCCGACCGTAGCAATATGCGTGTTGTTCCAGGTATTGTTGTCCACAAGGGTCGGGCGGTCGGCCATACCCCCAATTTGATAGCCGTAATCCCACCACGACATGATTCGCGCATCATATGGTGTATTTTGTCTCAACCAGTAGTATGCTTCGCGGTAGTCGTCGATGATGTGCTGCGACCCATCAGGGAGACGTGAGGCCAAGACGACGGACGGCGAGGAGTACGCATTGGACGTGACCCAGGTACAATGGGCGACAAACAAAAGCAGAAAGCCGGTGATCATGGAAGTGATGAGTGATTTCGACATCAGAGAATAGATTCCCACAACAGGATTCCGGGTAGACCGTAAAAATGGGTTTGCTGTCACCTTTGATGCCTTGGCTGAGCCATTGGTGTCGCCGGGCGTGTCGGCTACTGGTGTCTGAGCGTAGAGATAGGTGTCGAGAATGTATGAGAGAGCGAGTGCCGCGGCGCAGCACACCACCGGTGTAAGAGTCAGCATCAGCCGAACCATGACACCGGCAAAGTAGCTTGCCAGAACAGCATAGAGAACGACAAAAACGTGCTCGTCCTTCAAATTCCGGAAGCAAAGGTAAACTCCGGCGGGGAAGAGCCAGATGAGCATGTTCAGGTCGAAGAAGAATGCTGGCCACGCGGTTGGCTGATGCTCCGACACAGAGGCGATGATGGGAATATGGATCTTAGCGTAACCAGTGTCCCACAGGGAGTAAAACCGCCCGCTCCATGGTGCAATTATGCCAGAAGCAGTCAAAACAACTAGGCCAACCACCATGATGACGAAGATGGCTCCGCCCAGAGCGATCAGTAGTGTCTGGAACTGCTTTCCTGGCAGTTGGTCCCTTAGGAAGTTGAAGAAGCCAACCAATTGAAGTAATCCAAAGACTCCAAGGGCTGCCATATGGTCGCTGCTTCTGACTGGGAGGAAGCCGACAAAAGGGATTTGCATGCTCGCCAACGTTCCCAACGCATACCAGGTCGAGTAACTGATGTAAAGTCTCGAGCTGTAGCGACCCATAAGAATGAGGGTGAAGGCATGGAGAGGGATGAGGTTGGTGATGAAGACATAACCACCCCAGGCCGACACCATGTATCCGTAGAACAGAGCAGCCAGCGCTCCCCACATGATGGACCCGTTCTTGACTGCTTTGATCCAAAGAAAGAAGGTGAAGACAAGCAGGAAGATAGCAATAGCCTCGTTGTCATAGCTTCCCGCAACAGATCTTGAGATATAGCCGGGGCTGATACCCATAAAAGCCGCAGCTAACAGACCCGCAGATGGCGAAGAGGACATTTCACTTGTCAACAGATACATGGCTAGAGCGGTCAGGCCGGAGAAGCCGGGTGCCAGGAGGACACAGATGTTCCGAATGTCGACGGGCAAGGATAATAGCCGCAAGATGTGATATATGACGCCGGAAGTGACCATGAGACCAGGATAGAGTGTTCCGCCGGTAACTCTACCCAACGGGTGCCATGTTCCTATGCACCATCAGCGACAGTTCACTCACGCAAACAACGGGCCACCTACGGTCATCGAACCAATCCCAGAAGCTGTAAAAGCCATTCTTCACAAGGTATTTTGTTGCTCGGAAATTGAACCACGGATCAACTAGAGAGGACTGTCAGACTTCATTCGCGGGTGCGGACAACCTGGCGTCGTCGGGGGGTCATGTTGGGGATAGAGACGGTGGACTGACACTCGTGTATTATACTTTCGAAGCCTAGACATGAAAGGTTAGCCAGTGTGCCTATGGCTTTCAGTATGAGCGTCTTTGGTGAGGTCCTTACGAATGACACTGAACAGACGAGCGGATACTGCGGCGGCCGCAATAGTGCATAGAATGATGATGCGTAGCAAACCCCTCGTGCTTTTGCTGGTGCTTCCCCGAAGGAAAGGATCTAGGGGAGTTGAAGCGGCCATGATGGCCAGGAACCTAAGACAACAACAAGGCGACGAGGAAGAGGAGGAAGATTCCAAACATTCACGAGCTGGACCAGAGGCACTGGCAGGTCGTCCAAGTTGATTGCGCAGTTCACGACTCGATCCCGCAACGTCTCCAAATCCCTGCCAAGACGGACCCCTGTCGCTCCGCCACATGCTTCAGCCTCGCGCAGCCTCGCGGCCCTGCTGACGCGTGGCAGGCAAGCGTACCTAAGGTACCTTTACGATGTTCTATACTAATAGAGTACAATTGCCCTTGTGTACAATCAGGCGGATCTGACTATTTACATATGACTTTTATCGAGCTCATTAATGAGGGCCAAATTTGGCGTTATAGATTCATTGCACATTCGAGAGAAGAAGGGTTACATCCCTCAGCAGTAGGTGATAGTTGTTACAGTTTCCATCGACAAGTTGAGGGCCGGCTACCCCAATGCACTTGTCCCTTGTTGTTGGATTGTGCTGCGTATAGATTGGATTGCAACAAGGACCGCGTAAATGGCATTGCAACCTGAAAACACCGGAAGCGCCTGCGTTCGGATCGGCTGATAATAGCCGCCTCACTATAGTCCAACACGACCATGCATAGCCGTATCCGCAGCGAAATACTCCCACGCTCGTCTGCCCCGAGTCTCGGCTGACAGACCTGGGTTGCCAGAAACCGGCGCTGGAACAACAGATTGCCTTCTTCCTGGTAGCTTGCAACGCAGTGGTCGGAGACCCGACCTGCTTCTAATCATGTCGGCATTTGGCCACTCCGAGGGCGGCGTCCTCGAGCGGTCTTTGCCCCGTCAGCAGAGGCTACCAGGCTCTCGAAACCTCATAAATCTTGCAGCTTATCACTGCTAAAAGGCGTTGAAATGGCTGTTCTGGCGCTTGCCTCACTCATCAGCCCATTTGTCGAGCCATGTCGCAACATCTGTTTTGTCTCCCTCTACAGGCTTCCTTTCTGGCTCATCGTCCCAATCTAGGAGCTTATCCACTTCCGACTTTTCTTTGGTTTTCCTGTTGACAGCCTTGCCCTTCTTCTCTGAGTTCCTGCCCGATGCCTTGGTGTCCCCTGATAGCTCAACAATGGTAGTGGATTCCTCGGCTTCGGTTCCTCGGATAGAATTGGGCCCGACCTTTGCCTTGGACTGGATATACTCAGCGCGGGTCTTCTCACCCTCCTCAATGTCCTGGTGGTTGAAGAAGCGTTTAAACAATTCCTGGATATAAGGTCTTGCGGTGAAGTAGGCGAAAACAATGAGGACAAGCCAGATGTAATCTTGTTTGTCGAGAGAACCCTTCTGCATGTATCTCTGGACGGCGTTCAGGTGGGAGAGATCCCTGGGCGGCGGAACGTAGTCAACCATGGTTGTAGTAATAGGAGGGAGGCTGCTTGGATGTTTGGAGACGATGATCTTGCTGGGAGACTCCTCTCTCGCTCGGGACGCTATGGGTTTGGAGACTCGAAGTCAACGATGGAGGAAGAAGGAGGCAGAGCAAGGACGGGATCCAGAAGACGCAGACTTGGTCTTTTCATTTATTGACAGAAAATGCGTCTTTTACGGACGCAGAATGTCAATAATTTCATCCGTGCAGGCCGGCGGACGGCGGGCAGCGGGCAGCGGGCAGCCTGGCGGAAGTTCGGCTCAATAACAACATCAACTCGAAGGTACTGAAAGTTGGCGCCGCTTTAATGCTGATTACAAGGAGGGCTTAGTAAGGCTGCGTTCTCAGGCACTGTGAGGCTTCCACTCACTCGAGTGCTACTACTACTGAGACCATCCTCTATAGAGTGACATTCTCATTCAGTCCTTTGGACTCCCCTTCATCCCTACTGTGTAACAATGTATACATGCCGCGTCCAGCTGTGACTGCCATGTTTCACACAAATCTCATCAAGCATTGTGGAATCAGCCACACTATCTTCCCAAAAGACTCGCGGGATTCCTGCGCTGCAGTAACCTTGACGCACGCTCGACGTGTCCGCAGAGACAGGTGATACCACCACATCATTGTCCTACGTGGTTGGTCCAGGATTCATTCGATGGCCAGTCCTTGTGCGACATCACGTCCTGCCGAAATTCCGCTCGAAATAGATTGACTTCTATTGTCTGGTCGCTGAAAAAGATGGAGTACTCTCCTGCATGTGCTGGCGCAACAGTACACAGGACCCATGTAGAATTGTTGTGGAAATGACCTCGGAGGACAGCAGCCTGGTCCAGTCTCGTACATCGGCCGCTCCCTTTCTTTGACGCCTGGTCTGTACAATTGTCTTGCACTACCATTACAAATGCATCGCAACGGATGCACCTGCCCGCGCCCTCAGACCCAGCACGACGGTGAGTGTCCACGGTACTGGCAAGCTGATTGTATAACAAACAAACCTCATTCTGGCCCGAGACATGAGGTAATGAGGTGGTGTCGTCGATTTCAGTACATACTCCTTTATCAAAGAACCCTTCCTCAGACGAGGTATCTTTACCCTGCTCTCCCCTCTACCATACACTTTTGCAAACATGCTCTCTGCCTTCGGCCGCAGCGGCCTTCGGGCATACAGTCTCCTGGTATTACTCGGTTCTCTGAATTGTCTGCTTGCCTTCAAAATCACAGGCGCTACAGGAGGAGTGGACTCGACAACTGGGGCGAGGCCCCTCCGCACTGAGATCGGTCAATTTTCCACCTCTGGCGTACCGTTCGATCTATTCGTTCTGTCCTTGATCGCTTTTCAGGCTGTCAATCAGTCGAACCCTCTATCGTACTTTCAAGTCTCAGGTTCGATCGCGCTTTTGGTCTACTGAGCAAAACTTACAATCCGCCAGGTATCCATGGCTTCCCTAGGATTCCCTGGGACGGCGTGGTAGGTACTGGTAGCTACCCAGGCTTCTGCACCCATGCGGCAACCCCATTTCCGACCTGGCATCGGCCATACATGGCATTGTTTGAGGTAGGAACAATGGAATTGGGAAAAGGGCGTGAGCTAACTAGTGAGCAGCAAGTACTCTGGATGCATGCTCAAGATATTGCAGCCACTTTTCCTTCAAGCCAACGTACCGAGTACCAGAATGCAGCTCTTAGCCTGCGTGTGCCGTATTGGGATTGGGCGATTAACCCAGCCTTGCCTGACGTGGTCACACAGCCACAGATATCTATCAATACACCCAGCGGTCGCAAGACAGTCAAAAACCCGCTCTACAGCTATGTGTTTCAGTCAGATGCTGCTGGAAATGGGTTCCCCTCTTCGGATCCTGTAAGATAATGACAATCACTCGTGAGCCTGGAAGCAGAACTAACTAGACCTTACAGATGGCCAACTTTGGGGAGACCGTCCGCTGGTGGAATACAGCCACACAATCGAGCAACCAGAGTGCGGCGAATGCTGCCTTGATGGCCAATGCCCCGACGTTCGTATATTCCATCTGAGGCTTGAGATGACCCTAACGTGACGAACGATAGGATTTTGTCACTGACGTACCAGCTGTTCACGGCCGTGACGAACTACACGTATTTCTCGTGTACATGGCCTGGCGGTCAAGGGGGTGTTGCCAACAACATCGAGGCAATCCATAATAGCATTCACAATAGTGTTGGAGGCTATGGCCACATGCAATTCCCAGAAGTAGCAGGCTTTGATCCTGTTTTCTGGTTGCATCACGCTAATGTGGATCGCCTTTTTGCCATGTGGCAGGCATTATACCCTGACAGCTTCCTTGTCCCGACCGTGAACGCGTACGGGTCGTACTACGAAGGCGTTGGATTCGTTGACTCGGGAACAAGCGGTAAGTGTTGCACAGACACGCGAAGCCTCGGCGACTGACATGAAGCAGCATTGGCCCCGTTCCACTCTGATGATGGCAGCACCATGTTCACCTCAGATGCAGTGCGATCTATCAAGACGTTCGGTTATAGCTATCCTGAGCTGCCCGACTGGGAGATGAGTGCTTCACAACTTGCGGCCAATGTTCGAACTTCGGTCAACATTCTCTACAACCCAATATCGAACTCGACAACAGCTCGCAAGAAGCGCAGTCAGCAACCCAGGTCAGCAAACCTTGCAGATTCGTTCGGAAGCGTAACTCTCGATCTGGCCCGACGCATGAATGTCAACAACCTAGGCCGACAATGGTCAATTGCAGTGCTAGTCGACCGCTTTGCGTTTGAAACGAGCTTCTTGATCGACTTTTTCATGGGTGAAGCCCCAGCTGACGTGCCAGCTCGGGTGACGGCCAAAAACCTCATCGGGACATACGCTCAATTTGGTCCTGCGAATGCAACCCTCATTCATCCAGACGGCTACCCTGGGGGCCAGGTGCAGGGTGAGATCTCCATGACTCATACTCTCGCGGCGGGCGTTCTCCGAGGTGTTCTTCAGGACCTCTCACCACGATCGGTCGTTCCTTTGTTACGCATGGGACTGAACTGGAAAGCGCGCACTGCTGCTGGTCAAGACGTACCCCTGAGTGATCTTTCTGGTCTCGCCATCTCTGTTTTCAGCAGGTCCCTTGTGCCTACCACTTCGAGAGATCGATTCCCCGTGTACGGAGCCGTTCAATGGCAGGACTCGGTCACCGAGGGCAAACCCCAAGGTGCAGGGCGGACTTCTGCGTATGCATGACCAACCCGGAGGGGACAGGTCGTTGTGTGTCTGGAGCCAACTGCTTGAGGAGCAGTTGTAGTTAATGAAACATGGAGAAATGGTTGAATTTCGTGCTTGGGCGGAAACCTTGAACAAAGAGCTGATTTGCGTGGACAGAAGACAAAAGATCTGAAGCAGCATCAGCGGATAGAGTCAGGCCTTGTGCATTGCATTCTGGGAGGACATGACTGAGCTTGGTTAATCTGAGGCGCTGCTGGCCTTGCTGGCCAGTTGCTAGGTGACGTGCTTCAGCTTTATCGCAGTCATAACGATTTGACTGTCTTTTTGTTTTCCTCCCTGCTTACATCTGCCCACCCAGGCGGGTGGTTGGGTGGCTCTCCTCGCAGTAAATGTACTCTCGTGCCCGCCCTTCACAACGTGCGGGATCACGCTCTTGTCAACAGAGTCACTGCTCGATAGACAGGTCGCCGACCCATAAGTATAGTCTAGGAAATCTCACTTCTGGCGAGGCTCGGTCCGTATAGTGTGAATGATGCCTTAGTCAGCCCTGGACATAGGCACTAGACCCAACGCAGGAGTTGTGCACTGAACGAATAGCGATTACGAGACTTTTCTAAATCCTGAGGTGGACGGTACCCGTAGAATAACCTGGGAATCATCAAGATCTCAATGTCGAGAATGCAGTGGCTGACTCTGGTGGTCAAGGAAGCACACCTCCAGCCGCTGTGGTTGTTCAGAATCTCTGCCAGTGTACAAAGTGGTATGGCGTGCCAACAATAGGCGGTGGCCCGCTGGGTTTATTATTGAGTGCCCACAGGCTGGCATTTATAACGCCATTAGGTTCGCTCCAGGCTACAGCCGGTGCCTGGCGGATTTGGTGGGCAAACTAGAGGGTGATTCGAGCATTCCATGGCTTTTGATTGACAGCTCCATTCAGGCTTGACACGTCGTCCACTCGGGGGCAGGCTTGTCCCCTGTTTGTGCCTGGCTTGGTCCCCGGTCGCTGCTGACCCTGAACTCCTTCCGCCGTCTCCACAGGCTGATCTTAAACAAATAATGCCATCACTTCAGCCCGTGAAAGGAGACTTGCAGCCGGTTGCATGCGCGTTTGTTGTTGTGACCTTGAATCATCAAAGAAAGGCTTCTGTATTGTTTCAGAGTCACCAGAACAGTGTTCACTGCTATCGTCACTTCCAGCACTGTGGAAAGGATTCATGCGAGGTCTCATCCTCGCGCTGCGGCCGTCAACATCACCCGCGCCGCCGTTACGGCCAGAGTCTGAACTCTCTCTCACCAGCGGCTCAGACGTGTCATGAGGAAGAGATCTCATCTCTCCAGGGCTTCTCCGGTTCCTCTAATCTCAACGACACCAGAAAAGCTACACCACCAGATTGGTACGCAATTCCCCTAGGCCTCGAGAACCTCGCTGCGTGCTTTTGCTTCAGCTGCGCTTTCCTAAAGACTACAACTCGAACCACGCTGACTCTCTCACTCGGCTAGGAGCAACCTCACCTCATCTTGATGCGACCTCGAATCACAACATGCCTGAAGTCCTTGGAGCGCTGAAGGAGCAGAACCATCAAGATGGCATGCGACACACTTCCGGAAGGGTGGCCAGCGCCTCGCGGATGCGTTCAGGTATAAATTGTGATCACTGCTTCGTTGCGACGCTCGCCAGCTAACGCACTGATTTAGTCATGTCGTCTTCCGAGGCCTCTCCTTCCCCTGAACCGGCCCCGTGGTCTTCGGCGATCGGGCATGCCGGAACTGGCAAATCAGGCCGCGTGATTGAGAGATTACAGGGGGACATAGATCGACAACGCCGGGAGAAACAGTTGCTCCAGACACGCTACGAGGAAGTCCAGAAGGCGAATGAATTACTCGTCTCACGAAATCAGTCTCTCCAGGATCGCAATAGCAACTATGAGCAGTCCCACGAAGCCAATCTCCGACAGCTTGCAAGAAAGGAACGGCAGGTTGAGGAGCTCCGTGAAGAACTCAGAAAGGAGAAACTCAAGTCAGCAAGGGCAGAGGAACAGGCTGAGGCCGCAGCTTCAAGCGAAGAACATTGGCGTAAGGAAGCAAGCCAGGCAAAAGCATACGCTGCACAGAAAGAAACCGAGTACGAAACGATTGTCGCATGTCGGAAGATGGACCACGATCGCCATCAAAGCGGCCTGGACAAAATCAGATGCGGCTTTGATAGCCTTCTTCGCCGGCAAGAGGACGACTTGGAGAAGCAGAGGAAGCTGGAAATCATTGCCGAGCAGCAACGCCAAACAATTGCCCAGCTCGAAGAACTTACCAAGAAGTTAACCACAAATTTCCGGGCCTACAAACACGAGATCGACACCTGCCTTTCCCAACTGCGAGACACAGCGCGCAACAACGACCAAGCTATCGATCAGAAACTGGACGAGTTGACCGAAGTGACGGGAAGAATGCGGTGGGTTATGAACCTGGACAGTATGGTCAACTATTCTGGGAACGTGGGTCTGCCTGTAGCTGACAGTCAGCGTATGCTTGCCAACCCTGCTTCGGGCACAAATGGATGGCACACGGGCCCAAGAGAGCGGAGTCTGAGTCCATCCAAGGGGAATCGTCTTACGAAACACAGGCGCAAGGATTCGGTAAAGGTGCCGAAATGATCTGGACATTGATGAGTACACGAAGTGATGACATAAACTGCATGATCAGGCCAGGTCCTGTCACCTAGACAGACATATTCTAATATATATTGTAAGCGAAATAACGTGGTGTCACTTTGAGGGCCATCTTCCAGTGAACGCGAGATGGCCTAATGTGAATTTACATTTTGGCTGTTATCGCGAGACGTTAAACCTATAAGTGCTTCCCACCCATCCCTAGGACATTTACGAATACATTGACCGCGCTGGCGCCAACCCGAGTGTCGGCCACCAGCGAGAGCCGGCCGCAAGTGACCAGGCTGGAGCTCAACAGGAATTGCCAGACAATGAGGCGGAGGAAGAAAGCGACGCCGCTAACAGTCCTTCTTTGCACATAGAGGCCTCAGTATAATTACAGGAGTAGTAGGAATTGTTCTTTGTGTACATAGAGGCCGCCATATGGATACCGTAGGCTTTATTCCATTACAAAGATCGCCGCCCTAGGTTCTTCGACAGTATAGGGGCTGCAGATGCGGTGTACATTGTACATAATAGTCAATCACTCCATTGTACGCTTGTGGATGATGCAACGCTCTGTCAGAACCCGCTTCACACCTTTTGTGCGTTGCCGTCCACCCGTATTACTGTCTCTACAACGCACTATTCATAGCGGGCGTCAACAAGTGAATGAGGTGAAAATTCCGCCAGCAGTGAATGCCACGGGCGGCCGCAGGCAATTCACTAGCAGCGTTGTAAAGTAGCACAGTGGTAGCAGTCAGCCGCACGAGGCTGAAGTGCCCCCCTCGGACTTTCGGTGAAATATTAATCCGACCTCAGCCTTCCCTCTTCTTCCTCCTCTCGCCTCAAACCCACCAGACCACATCCATTGTGACGAGTTTGCCTCTTCATCTCTGATCATTGCTTTTCTGCTACTTGTATCTTGTTGATCTTTCTCCTTCCTCCTCGGCCGTCGAGCCGCAGGCGCTCGTACAGCGCTGCGCAGGCCAAAATGGCGACCAAGAAGAAGGTTTTCGTGGGCTCGGTGTATGAGTTCAACCAACTCGGAGTAAGTCCCCCACATCTATAACCGTGGCTACCCTGCTGACTATATCTCTAGGCCGACGAACTTGTGGAAAGATTTAAGTGCGTCTCGTACCACATTAGATCCACGAATTGCAATCTAGACCAGAAAACTAACCTTGCTTGCCCAGAGATGCCCATGATGACCCTGATGACGCGCCATTCGTCACATACGATGCAGCGAATAAGGTATGCAATGCAATGCACTCCAAGTTCCTGGAAGAAATACCCCTTGCTTTTTTCTCACTGTCAGAGCTCTCTAACTGGGTGTGCCAGATCTTTACCTCCGAAACCGAAGATAGAGACGCTCTGCCCAACCTGCTCACCACTGTTTCCGGTTACATTGAGAACCAGGAAAATACTCAGCTTGGCATCGACGATGAACCTCGCCTCCGACCCATGCCAGGCTGTGTCCTCAGTGATCCTATGGCTGACAACTCGTCTGATGACAACGAGCTGCTGGACTACCACTCGGACGAGGAATCTGACGACAATGAAGACCCTCTCCAGAGCCTTCAACATCTCACCGCCTACTGGAAACCACGTAGTGGCGACCTGGGCATTCTTCTCCCTGCATATGCGCAAGAAATCCGTCGGTTGACAGGCACAGAGATCTTTGTCGAGGTGGCGGAGAAGAGATATCGTTTGTTCCAGGGCAATTTCAAGCTCGCTCGCGAGAAGCTCCTACGATTGGAGCCATTGTTGGTACGTTTAATGAATAGACTTGATGCTCAGCTCACAACTAATGTTTGTCTGTGTTTACAGGAATCCTTTCAATTGCAACGCACCGGCCTGGCGCCCGTGTCTGCTGGAAATGTCCTTGTCTGGCCAACCCAGTACAAGGATGCGAGATTGCAGTTTGTCAAAATCACCGGTTCCCATCCTGCATACGCTCGTGTCATCGTCAACAAGTCGGAAACCACTCTCTTTAGGAACGTGATTGGCGAAATCCGTCTGATCAACTCTGCGTTTGAGTATGAAGCTCCGGGCCACCTCTATCGCAAAGGTGTTTCGCCTACCAGCCAAATCCAAGCTTCTAGCATCTGGGAGGGATATGTCTTCAAGAGCTTCGGCGACCCAAGTGTCATGAACCCCGTCATCTCGTCGAACCCTTCGTCTGAAAACAGCAACAGCGACAAAGGCACAGTCAAGGATCCGAATGAAGGGCGCATTGCTGAGTGGTCCACTGAGGTCGTTCCTGGTGCAGATCCAGATATCGCTCCTGAGGTCCCGGCAATCGAACCTGCATGGCATGGTCGTCGACGTATCATCTATGATACTGATACCGATAGCGATGAGGGTGGACGGTCGCCTGCATTGGCGAATGCACAGCTGGACGGACAACAGGACGATATTCCAGTTCCTGGCATGCCGCCACGCGCTACAACACCGAAGCCAACCTCGGATTTGTTGTCTCTTGTTTCATCTCCACCACGAGGAACGTCAACAAATGACCTCGAGAGTATGATTCGCAACGAACCAGCACAAGCACATGGGCTACTTACCAGCCTCATGGCAGGAGATGAGGATTTCTTGACTGGCGACGCTCCACCCTGGGCTGAAGCTATGGCTAGGGTAAAGGCTCAGCATGCCCAGGCCATCAGGGCAGCCTCCACTAAGTCTGCCGAGCCAGTTTTGCAAGAGAAGCTCGTGGATTTCTCTTCGCCAAAGAAGGTGTCTGAGCTGGTCTCATGCACTGAAGCTTTGGCTAAAGCAGAACCTCAGCATATCGAGGTCACCAAGGCACACTCCATTAAGGCCGCGACACCGATTCCGCAAGAAAAGCTGGTCGATATCTCCTCGCCATTGAAGGTTTCTGAGCCGGTCTCAAGCACCAAAGCTTTGGCTAATCCAGAGGCTGATGGCTCCAAGGTCATCAAGGCAGCCTCCACTAGGCCCGAGACACCGAAACCCCGAGAAAAGCTTGTCGATATCTCGACCCCAGTAAAGGTTTCTGAGCCGGCATCAAGCGCTAAAGACATCCGAGCGACCGGTTCTCTTGCAGCAGCCATGGCAGATCTCCACTTAGACGAACCCTCAAAGCCTGCTGCACCCAAATCTACCCTGTCAAATCCAACTTCTGTGAAGTCGGCATCAAGCGCTGAAGACATCCAAGCGACCGGTCT
>NW_008751651.1:2422118-2479351 GCF_000230625.1 Exophiala dermatitidis NIH/UT8656
TCCAAGCGACCGGTCTTCCTGCAGCAGACATGGCAGATCTCCAGCTCGATGAACCCTCAAAGCCTGCTGCACCCAAATCTACCCTGTCAAATCCAGCTTCTGCGAAGCCGGCACCACCTCTATTGGACCCAACCACCCCTCCACGACCAGCTACCGCAGATGCTTCTTCGCCACGACCGGCTTTCGACCCTAAATCCTATGGCACACCGTCAAAGAAGCTGCGGCGTGGCCAGAATCTACATGCAGGACGACATCCTGGAAATACACCCCGCGCCACCATGCAGAGTCGCGGTGGTCGTGGATATGTCAACAACAATGTCTACGCCCAAGCTGCAGCGCGAGGCCAATTCTCTGCATCCAATCCTCCACGTGAGCCCCGTGCCATGCGAGGCTATCCGTTTCGAGGCTCTCCAAGCCGCCCAGGAGTGGGTGCAAGTCGTGGAGGTCGGGCGAGTGGTTCCCCACGGGTTCGTCCCGCAGACCTGGTCGACACAAGCTTGCCTGCCAATCCGCCAGCCCCAGACAACGGCACGCCGAGAATACCACCAGGATTCGAAGCTCATGTACCCTTGGTTCGTGCAGAGACGCCTCCCCCGCGTAGCCGGATCCAGACACCAAACATCATGGACGAACCCATTGAAGCAGGTCCATCGGGTCAAAAGCCGCCTGCCTCTGCCGCCTCGACGCATCGCAACATTAGATTTAGCGACGAGGGTTCCGATTATGTGACCACTAAAGTCCCGAAGCGTGATGTTGCGTTTTTGAGAGAAAATGCCCTTCGAAGTGCCATAGCAGCTGTCGAAGCTCAAAAGGAAGCCAAAGCACAAGTTCAAGGCAAGTCTCCAGTCCCAAGTCCGGGTCTTGAGAACAAGAAGGCAGAAGACAACGATCCAGCGCCATCTTACCACTCTACCATGCGTCAACAAGGCAAGAATCCCGGCAAGAAGCAACCCGTTAAGAACGAGACGAAAGCCGAAGCCGCTGCTCGTCGAGCTCAAGCACTGCTAGATGCCCATGGACCGGTCCCGGCAAAAGCAAAAGCACCATCATCGCCCAAGTCGCAGGCCTCGAAGAAGAACTCTTCATCGACTGAATCCATGAGCAACTGGAAGAAGAACCAGATTCGGAAGAACGCACCCGTCGCCGACGACCATCCAAAGATTGTCGAGGACTTGTCTCGCAAACAAACATGTGACAAACTTGTGTCCCAGTTGGAACCCCTGTTCGAGACATGTCGAGCGTTCAACGGTAGGGTCATGTTCGAAATGGCAATCGGGCAAGTCTTGGTATGGCCGGGCGTCAGCCTCTCGGAGCAGAATCTGTACAAAGGAAGTGATTGGGAAAAACTGTTTGATCCTACGCAAAGCAAGACGCCATGCGCAACCACATTCACCAAGATCATTACAACCAACGGCGCCGACATTGATCGTGCACTCGAGGTGAAGGGACCAATGTCTGGAGCTGCTGCTAACGACGATAACGCCTCCAAGTTATGGTACGCCCGGCCGCACAAACAGTCTGTCACATACGAATTCCTATGCCAGACTCGGACGAACGAAGATTTTGTGATTTTGGTCGACGAGTCTGGAAACCATGAGATTCGCAAGGGCTACGTCACAATCGGCCAGGTCAATTTGCACGTCCCGGCCTCGGTCTGGGACGCCTCTGCCATGCTCTCAGGTGACTTGAAATGGTTCTCGGCTCCCGAGCCACTTGAGAAGAGTGCAGAAACATTCGCCAAGTCATTGTACATTGTTCCAAACCGCAAGAACCTTCAGATCGTGTTTCGCCAACCGAGCGACCACGAAGTGCAGGTTCGAAACGTCATTGTCAAACGAGTCAGTTACCATGCGTGTCGATGCGCAGACAAGATCCAGCTCAAAGTGGTCGAATCCAAGAGTCTGATGTTCAAAGTCCATCCGCAGGACAAGAGACTGTGGCACGGCTACGAGGCCACAACCGCCGAAAACTACGCCAAGCTCGCGCGCGACAGTCGGATCCATTACGAAATGTCGGTCGTGCACACCGGCATCAACGACATACTTGCAGAGAATGAACACCTAGAAATTGGCGATCTCACACCCGTCGAAACTACGGGGAAATCTCTCCTTGTCAACAATGGCCCGGCGATCCGCTCCATGCTCGATGTTGCCATGTGTCTCGTTTCCAAGATCGATTGGCTTGGAATGCATAACTTCGGCACCCAGCCCCGTTTGGACATGCAGAAGGAAGAACAAGCTCGTCAGATTGAGGCCTCGCTCGCCGCACAAGGGAAATCCGTCTTTCCGCATGCTGAACAGCAACCTACGCGCGTTGGCGTCGCTTCTGCCACGGTCAGCAAACAACAACAACCGCAAATGATGATGAAACCAGCTGGAGCTGTAACTGCCGCTACAGGAAATCTCGGTGGCCTTGCTGTCCTTGCTGGCGTCGATGATAAAGCCGAACGAGTGGGCACTCCACCACGCGCAGCGGCAGCCGCAGCGGGAGCCGCAGGCAGCACACCAAACACCGCGGGGCTCCTGATCAAGCCGCCCGTCCCAGGTGTGCGCATGGACACGGTCGCCGAAATCTATCAAGACCCCGAAGATGGATATCGATACATGGTCGGTATGGGCGGTGCCAGAATCCCTGTTGTCCCCCGTGGATCTGGAACTCGATCCGGTGGAAGTGCAACTGGAACGCCAACTGGAACACCAACACCGGGTCCCGACATCGATGCCATCACCAGAGAAAACGACAATAAGGTGAGTTCTGCCGCCTCCATCATGCCGGACGAAAGTGCTAGCCAGATCGGTCTGCCTGCGAAACATCAACCACAGCAACAGCAACCACAAGCACAACAAGGACAACAGTCGGCCTCGGCCTCGGCGTCGCCGTCGCCTTTGCGGGCCCCTTGGTCCACGGATAGTAATCGTGGCGTGGGGTTCTGGTGATGCATGACACCTCTCTACTTCGAAGTCGACTTGAACATTGCTTGTTTCGAACCCGTTCGTCGAGGGCTTGTCTTTGACTCTGCCAGGGCAAAGCAGTCCGGACACTGAGTCTGCATGCCAGGGGCAGATGCAGATGCAGATGCAGATGCAGATGCAGATGCATTTCAGTTGCACACGCACTATCAATTGTCAGAACTACTACCAATGGTGGGCCACCAGTCGAAAAAAGGTGGCCTCGCCTCTTTGTTTCTTGCTTGTTTCTTTTTTTCCCCTTTTCAAAACTGTACGAGACCAAGACTTTGCGATGCGTGCGAATGTTATTTGCGACCCTACCTTTAGGAACGACACGGATCAACGGAAAATTCAAATTGAGTTTACGGGCACGGTGCACTGGCTGTTCGGATTCGGGTTCAGGTTCGGTGCCATTCGGTTACGATTGTGATTGTGCTTGTCTTTTTTGTCTTCTTTTTTCTGCCATTCGGCGCTCACATCAGAGTCAAAAGTCAACAGTCGAAACCAGGAGTTTGCGAGACCAACGGCCCGGTCAGAGATTCACGGGGTCGAGTTAACCAGAAATGATGCGTGCGTGGGTCCTTCTACTTCTTGTATGATGAATTACTAGCTAGAACTACTACTGCTTTTAATCGGCGACGATTACAAAAAAGAACAAAAATAAAGAAAAATTGTAAGATTAACATATTGTCATGGTGCATGGTGTCAAGTCAAGTCTAGTCTTGGATGGTGTCTTTCTTGTATGCCCTCATTTGATTCCGATCCCAAAGTTGGGAAAACGAGACACCAAAACTGCTTGTTGTATATACCATGCAGGAAGTATGCTGTATCTGAATCTGTACAAAAAGATACCCTCATCAAACATCATCCAGCTCCACGTCGCTCAAGGCATCCACCAGCTCCAGCACGCCAGAATGGAATTCGGCATGCGAACTCCTCCGACCAAGACTACTACCATTCTGAGTCTTGCCTATTCCTGCTTCTGTCACGTTCAACACCGTAGCCCTCTTCATGGCACCACGCAGAAAAGCCAAGACTTCCAGCCGAGCCGACCTCTCCGCCCACATGGCAGGAGTCAAGCCCTGTCGATCTCTGGCTAATACGTCGGCACCGAATTCCACCACCAACAGACGCGCAATGTCAATGTCATTGTGATGTGCCGCGACATGCAAGGCTGTCATGCCCCGGTCGTTTCTCGCCGAATGGTCCGCCCCTGCCTCAAGCAGTCTGCGCATGACTGCGACGGAACGGCTAGAAGCCGCTTTATGAAGCGGTGTCTGTCTGGTAGCGGTGCGTGATTCGATGTTGGCCCCGTGGGAAAGACACAATTCTACCAGCTCCAGGTTACCTAGTGAAGCAACAATATGGAGAGGACGCCATCCATGGTAGCCCACTGTCTCAATGGATCCGCCGCGTTCCAGGAAGAATTCGACCATTTCTCGTCGGCCTTCTTGTAGCGCAACGTGTAGCGGTGGCTGCCCGTCTTCGTCCGCCATATTCAGGGCGTCGGCATGTTCGTCCAGATGCGAGCGCACCGCCTCCATATCGCCCAGCTCGATCGCTCGAGTTAGCACATTTTCGACGCTCGGTGCCTGGCCAAGGACTTCCCACTCGGCCGCTCGAAGATATTTGTGGATATCGTAGTGGGCGGTGTAAAAGGCTACCACGCGCGGTGTTGATCCTTTGGTATCGCGTGCAAAGAGCTGCTCATATTTCAGTCCAGGGTCGTGCTCAAGGAGCCTCTGGACCGTGGCAATCTGGCCAGATCGTACGGCAAGATGGAGAGGGATGTTTCCCTTGAAGTCTACCGCAAGAATATTCGCACCGTGATCTAAGAAGAAAGCAACGGTTTCAGTGTGCCCTCCTCTTGCTGCACGATGAAGTGGAGTCCAAGACGTCTTTCCCTTATTGGATAGACTGCCTCCATTTTCGAGGAGGTATTTGGCCAGTTCGGTATATCCTCCAGTTGCAGCGTAGTCGAGCGGGCATAAGCCTTCGCGATCGGTAACATGCACGAAGGCGCCTGCAAGGACGAGGTGTTTTGCGATGGAGAGGTTGCCACGGAACGCAGCATGATGTAAAGCCGTCATACCATGGTTGTCGTGAGCACCTACCAATGCACCGTTCTGTAACAATGTAATGACCACGTCTTCGTTGCCATGCTCGACAGCTTTGTGCAAAGCAGTGAACCCTTTCGGACCACTGACGTCTAATTGTGGCCGACCATATCGAAGCAGTAGCTCAACCATCGATGTGCGACCATACGAGACAGCCAGGAACAACGGGGTACATTGACGGTAGTTCGTGACGAGTACATCAGCACCGTGGTCCAGTAATAGTTTTGCGGCATCTCCATGTCCACGAATAACAGCTTCGTGGAGTGCTGTATTCCCTCGGGGGTTCCGAATGTCTAGCCGGAGATTCTGTCTGTCCCGCTCGATCAAAAGCTTCAGGAGACTGCTGAGGCCAAAGGATGCTGCGACCGAGATACCGGCGCCACCAGAGTACGCCCAAGCCCAGGCGCGGGATTTCCAGTGCTGGTTGGCCTTGCGGGAGTCCCGCACTCTGGCCATCATGATTAGACATAGACTGTTGGAAAGTAGGGGCATTACCAGGTCCTGGAATGCTTCAACTTCCAACTCATGAGCGTGATGGCCCCATTCAAGAGCGGCGTATCTTAGAAGTGGAAAAGCCTCAACTGCAGCAGTGAAACTCGTCGTGTCCTTGAACACCAAGGGTCTCAAAGACTCGAATGTCAGGTATTTGAGGCAGATCCTGGTTATCTGAAGGTCGGCATTTGCGAACAGACCGTGATCATGTCCACGCAGGTATTCCTCTAAAGAGTAGTGCACCAGACGAATGGCAGAGCCCTGACGGTCGACTTCGACAAGCCCGCAACAGCAGTCAACGAGGGTCTTCAAGGAAGGGAAATTGTCCCTGTCAACATCCCTGTCCTCCAGCCGCAAAGCCAAAGCGTGTTGTAATTCCGCCACGGTCAACGGCCTCTTGGCGTGAGATAGCCACATCAATGTTCGAAAAGCCAAGTCACGCCTTGTAAGGGAAAGACTGGATATTCTGTTTATTGTTGACTGGAATGCTTCCGTCAGACTGGTTGAAAGATGCCGCAGTGTTCTTCTCACATCAGCCTTTGTGATCTGATCAAGAATAGTTCGAATCTGAAGAGCAGGCAGCAAGAATAGGCCATTTGCATTGTCGGCTAATGTGTCGAGGATCTGTTCTCGAAGGTCGTCATCAACGGTGTGTTCATAGTCCGGATGATTCTTGACGGCTTCGTCCAGGAAACGGCGAAGATCGGCATGGTCTGCTATGATATCGATCGTTATAGAATTGTGAAATTTGCCTTCGATACCGGGTACATGAGGTCTTAGGGTGGCCAGCACTTTGACTGTGCCGCCAGGCAGATTTCTCACCGCATCAATCACCTCGAAGAACCCAGTACGTTGAGTTTGCACATCAGCTTCATCAAGAGCGTCGACAACAATGAAGCAGCATTTGTATGTTGCCACAACGCTACGCAGGACCGTCAGCAAGTCATGGAACCAAGTTTGATCTTTGACATCGTTCCTTGTCCGCTGATAAAACTCGGCCACGGCCGAATGGACGCTGTTGCCTTTGGAGCACAACTGGCGGAGAAGGACTCTGGCGAGCTGTGCAGGACTTTGAGATTGCTGCTCAGAGTAGTCGTAGTAATAGTAGGCCACAGCAAACTCGCCATCCTTGAACTTCGCTCGCAGGTGGTCAATTATAAGTGAGCAAAGCACCGATTTGCCAGCGCCAGGTCCACCGATGCAGAGGAGATCCCGAACGGCCGTGGTATCTTCACTCCAATGTAGGAAGTCGGGATGCTCCAGGAACCATCTCCCCGTCCCTTTGGCCCGTCTGCTCTGCAGCTCTTGATGCTTGTGAAGTGAGTTGACGGGCGCCAACCAGTCCAAGATATCGCTGGTTCTCCTTTCCTGATCTCGGAGTTCTGCCAGGCGAGCGGTCTGAGCAATTCCAGTCACATCCACGGCAGTTTGGGCTAGCATGGGCAGGAGCGCGATGATCTGCTCAAGTTGTGCGGCACGCTTTGACACTTCTTCTGTGGAGAGACCAATTTGAGCCGACATTTCTCTGATCCTCCGTGACTCGTCAAGCATTTTCTGCAAGCCTTCGGTGGCGGCATCGGAAGATGTGGCCAGTAGCTTGCAGCCTTCGATAGTAAGTGCAAACTGGAATGTCTGAGTGTAGCGTCTGAGGTTCTCAACCATCTGCATGACCTCTTTCTGCTCGAAAGGCCACATGAGCTTCTCCAGGGTGCGGCTGACCTTTCCACCATTGGAGACCTTCAACTTATCTCCGATACGTTCTATCCTGCTTCGACAGTCCTGAAGGGCTCTGTGCAACACCGAGTTGGTCGCGAAGATACTCTTTCTGGCACTTTCGCTCTGTAGGAAGTCTCGTAGGCCGCCGAGGACTTCTCCGAGAAGCAGAAGTTCATTATGCAGCTCTTGGATGTTCTTGGACCGTTCTTTTACGGAATTAACATATACCACTATGGTCTCACTCACTTGTAGGGCCAGGGTGAGAAGACCGGCGACGCCACTGGCGACGGAAACGCCATCCATCCTGTGGTGAACAGTAATCGGACAGCCATGTACGTCGCAATTTGAGGCAATAGGAATACGTTCATCGGAGAAGGGTTTGTGGCTGGAACTCCTTTTGAAGGAGGGATCATGAGTATCGACTGGAGACGTCCAGGCTTCGCCACGCTTATATTATACATGGTGATCTTTTCGATGCGATACTTTTGACGGTGAGACGCTTGTGGGGCACAATGGTTCAGACGGAGATGAAGCGAAGATAGCAGTTCATGGGATTGGGTCGCAGTGTTGGTGCTGGGAGGTCGACCAGGATGAAGTGATGGCTTGGTGGCATGGCACTGCAGTAGCGGTGGAGCAATGCAGTGGGAGATAGGTAAAGGCTATACCTGTAGGTGTCTAAGCCTAACGCGGTTACCTGAGGAAGCACCTAAGGTGCCCGTGGGCAGGCACAGCAGGTAGCTGACGGGCACCCCAGTTGTACGTTGTAGAATGACGCCTGCGTGGTGCTGTTGGTCAGTACAACATTGTAGTACTAGGTATGCACCCTACTCGCAGCACACAGTGCCCAGGATTTGTTACCGCCGCCGCAAGTGTTCCTACCAGTCACGGTGCCAGTATACCGGAAGCCTCCCAGCATACTAGCAATTGACCCTAAGGCTCTCAGCTCCCAGATTCAGGTTCTGCATACCTGCAATGTACAACGCAGTTCCTGGTACTGTATGGGTGAAGTGTCGTGCATCCAGCCCCTATAACCCCTTGGCCCAGTGGAGATCGAGTCTAAATGGGCACGGACGCTTCGCCGCGACCCTCACGACCTTCTCGGCGTACGTCGACTACGAACGCTTATATCGACATACAGAACTCATAATTAGCCATATCCCTTAACATCCATCATTGACCACCAGCGACGCCGACTCTCCCACCATACTCAGTTGCCATCGCGCGGCGAAGCAGTACCGGTCTCCGAGCATCCTCCCTCTGCCGGCCACGATGAGTACCAACCTGCCGTCATCACATACAAAAGAATGAAAACGAAACATGTCGGCGCTGGATCGCATGCCCTTGCTAGGATTAAACGTCGGCTTTGGAGCCTGCCATCTGCATTAGTGCTGCTTTGGATTGTCGTCCTATTCTGGGGCGAACGGCGAGTCTTCCAACGGAGCGCAGCACAGTGTCTTTGGCATCAGTGGGAGTCGTGGGTAAGTTTGCGACAATTCCCATCTTATTCGAATATCATGGCCGCTTACTGACACAGTGCCTTGCCAGCCAACTCACGCCCAACCTCATCATGTACTACTTATAGCAGACCCTCAACTGGTCGATCCACACACCTACCCGGGCAGACCGTGGCCGCTATCGTCCTTGACCGTCCTATACACCGACCTCTATCTCCAGCGAGCATATCGATATCTACAAGAGTACCTGCGGCCCGACGCGACGTTGTTCCTCGGCGACTTATTTGACGGCGGACGAGAATGGGGGACACTGGAGTCGACGTCTCCAGAAGAGCGATATCAAAAGTATGGCACGGACTTCTGGCTGAAGGAATACATTCGTTTCTCCAACATTTTCATACGGCCATGGCTGAAGTATCCTTCTGCAACCGCGGCTGAACCGACAGGACGCCGGATCTTGGCCTCGCTTCCTGGGAATCACGATCTAGGCTTTGCAGCCGGCATCCAAGCTCCTGTCAAAGAGCGGTTCGACGCCTATTTTGGCCCTCTGAACCGCATTGACATCATTGGCAACCACTCCTTCGTCCACCTGGATACAGTATCCCTGAGCGCCATGGACCAAGTCGACCCGGAAACAGGCAGCTCGGGCGCCGGAGACGGGAGTGCCGCCGCAACTGCATCCAGCATGATCTGGAAGCCAGTTGAAGAGTTCCTGGCCGAGGCTAAGACCACCAGAGCCAAGGCGATTCAACATACATGTGAAACGCGGTTCAGTTGGACACATCCCGCCCCACACCTGTTCTCCCCAGAAGTACGAGAAGCAGCAGATAATGAAGAATTCGAAACAGAAACACCAAAAGCCAGCGCTCCTCAAGTGACTTCATCCCAATTTCCGACCATTGTCCTCTCACATGTCCCGCTATACCGGTCCGGCAGTACATCATGCGGTCCGATGCGCGAACGAGGCACCGCCATCCCCCTACAAGCAGGCTACCAATACCAAAATGTCCTCACGCCGCTAGTTTCGCAGGACATTGTCAAGCATCTCACGGCCGAGGAGATCACCATGATCTATTCCGGCGACGACCACGACTATTGCGAGATTGAGCACAACGAGTTCACCGGCCGCATCAGGGAAATCACCGTCAAAAGCATGAGCTGGGCCATGGGCATCCGTCTCCCCGGCGTCCAACTCGTCAGTCTTTGGAATCCTATCGACGTGGACAATGTCATGGGGGCTGCCGGGACGACGACAACCCCTAGAGACACAGTCCAGAACCATCTGTGTCTGCTTCCCGATCAACTGGGCATTTTCATCTGCTATGGCCAGGTCCTCGCGTTGACCCTTCTGGTGCTTCTCGTCCAAACAGCGCGTTACAATCCCGAAAAGGCCGTGGCGGACCAGCGCGACAAGGCAGAACCATTGCTCCCTGTTTTTCGTGAGCATGGGGACCGCTCCTCCCAGACATCACAGACATCCTCGGTTCGTAGCCATGGTCAAAACTTGTCCACGCGCAAGATAGGCAGCTACGGACACGTTGGTTCGTCGTCATCGTCGCGCAGTCGCACACCGTCCCCTCCCCTGGCACCATCATCGAAACAGCCCCTTATAGATAGTTGCCGCGGTCATGGCCGGAGCCATGAAGACGACGACGTGGACCGAGACGACTGGGCCATGCCCCGCGGTGCAGCGGCCAGCGTCGCCTTCAGCGTTCACAAGCCGACCACCCGCCTCGCCTACCTGGGTAGATCCATGTGGCAGGTTGCGTGGCCGGTTTTGTTTTTTTATCTATGGTTGATTTGGAATGGATAAGGAAGAGCGAGCTGCTGAGCAATTCCAAATCAACCATACACTTTCGATTGAGTCAAAGGAAAGAAAGATAGACTACTGCAAAATGGGATACACGAGGTAGTAGGGTACCTCACGCGGACGACCTGATACTTGGAACGTGCAAATTTCTCAAGAACCCTCGAAAGGCTTCTTATTTCTAACATTGTAACAGTCTGTCTCTTCGAATTTGTAATGCTAAAACTTCAAGCTGCCGCCGATTTCACAACGCGCCATAGTGCACTTCCGGAACGCCTGTGGTTGAATTCCCTCCAAGCGTAGAAATAGAAGAATGAATGAGTCAGTCGGGGTTGGCATCGCGACAGTTTAGTATTTACAATTCATAGCAGTTCAAACACAGCAATCTTGCCACCTGCAACCCTTCAAGTTTTGTACAAACCGTTCCCCGGCGGTCACCCACGATCTCGTTTGCATCAAGCAGGCTGAATGCTAGGAGATGGTCCCCTCATTCATGATTTTGGGCTCTTTCCGCTCGCATCCGTCGGGCAGCATTGCTTGTTGCCGGCACAGTTGTCGCCACACTCGAGAAGACAAGCGGGCTCTTGGCTCTTAACGCTACCGTTCCGGCTGACACCCCCGTTTCCCTTTGGGCTCGATTGACCATTGGCCGAACCGCCGGCAATAGCAGTGGAACCACTTGGAGAATCCGGGCTGTCGGTGTAGAACTCAGGCTGGATCGTCGAGCTGTGGATACCATAGGCGTGTAGGCATTTGCGAATCTCACGAGCCAACTGCATGTAGGCCTCGGATCCAGCATCACAGTCTACCTTGACGTGAAGACTGGCCACCAATTTGGTGTCACTGAGTTGCCAAACGTGGAGATGGTGCGCTTCGCGGACACCGGGCAGGCTCTCGATATCCGCGCTAATTTCGTCGATGGACATCCCCATTGGGACGGCTTGGAGCAGAATTCGGCTTGCGGCTTTGCAGAGCGGAATGGCGCTGTAGAGAATGATGACGGTAATGACTAGCGAGATACCAGGGTCAAAGTAGTATCGCTCGGGAAAGGTGGTTTTCCAGATGATCAGTGCAGATGCGATCACACCAATGTTTCCGAGAGCATCACCGAGGACGTGAAGGAAGACACCTCGCATGTTCAAATCATGGCCATGACCGTGGCCACCGCCGTGGCCGTGTCCTTCATGTGAGTCGTCCTTGTTCTGATTGTGGTTATGGGAGGAGTGGTAGTCATGGCTAGCCCGCTTGCCGATACTCCCGTATCCTTTCGAGGCTGCGTTCTTGTTGTCTCCGACTATCCTCGAACGCTCGTTTGGTCCCTCGCCGTCAAGCAATGCTTCTTCATCTTCTTCGGCGGACGACTCTGGGTCAGGTTGTTCTTCCATACGTGCAGCTTGCGCAATAAAATCCTGGCGGAATGAAGCGGGATGGACGTGGATATTGTCGACAACCGATGTTCTACGGCGGTGTCGACCATGGACATCGTTGATGTTAGCAACGGATCTGCGGTTGGGTGTGGAGGATTTGGCCGAGATCGTGGTGTTGTCCTCATCGGATTTGGTGAAGCCCTTTCTATCAGAGCCCTTGTAGCCACCAACGCGAACTTGCGGAAGGACATCCTCGATGTTTCCGGATTCATCTGCCACAGCGTTGGTCTCGGCCTCGTCGTCGTGAGCATGTGCGTGACCCTCCTCAGCTGATTTTATCTGGTCCTCTTCGGAATCTTCTCCGCCATGGCCGTGACTATGATCATGGAAAAGGAGGAGACCAAGGATGTTTGAAGCCAGACCCAGGCAACCGACAATAAGAACAAGCTTCGGATTGTTCACAACCTGTGGTTCGACGAATCGCTGGATGGCCTCGAGAAAGATAGATAGACAAAGGGCGACCAAGAACACGCCATTGACCAAGGCACCCAGAGTCTCAGCTCGTTGCCAGCCATAGGTATACATCTTTGAGCTTCCAGTATTGGCGACACGAACAGCCCATAGTCCGACACAGAGGGACAAAACATCGTTCAACATGTGGAAGGCATCTGCCACGAGGGCCAAGGAGTGGACAGCATAGCCTGAAACGAGTTAGTTGCCTGTAATTGTAGCGCTTCTACAGGGCCGCCACTTACCAACAATAAGTTCAACCAGGAAAAAAGCGCTGTCTATCCCCAGCAGGATAATGATTCTGTGAGTCTTTGAGAGCCCCATGGTGGTGGCGGTGGGTGATTTCTGTGCTGGCAGAGGCGCGCAACACTCGTTGAGAGTCTCTGTCGAAGCTTTTGAGGGCGAAGAGGGGGAGGAAACCCCTCGACACGGGCGGAGATACGCCTGCGGAGGTTTTGTGAGGAGGTTGGAGGAGTGACACAGGGGCAGACGACAGGTGTCTCTTCGCGTACAGATAGAGCCCTGAGATGGAGATGGAGGCAGGGGGATAAAGCGAGCCTGTTCCCAACAGCCCTGAGCTCCCGACTGTGGTTGAGATGCTGGTGCTGGGGATGTTGCTGTTGGTGATGGTGGTGGTAGTAGCGCTGGTGGCAGAAGCTGCAGAGGCGATGATGGAATAGTAATATTTGGACAGGGGTGTGAGGTCACAGTCTGATCATGTGATCGCGGCGGCGCTCCAGCCCACTGCGACTCCTCCATGTTCGAATTTTCTTCTATTTTACCCTGCGCTCTTCGCGTTCCGGTCCCGATCTGGGATCTGGATCCGAATCTGACAGAGCTGGAATAGACTCAATTGGCTCACACTCAATGTTCACTACGCGTCTGGATCGCAGAGCAAAGATCATTCTTCGTCTTCTCTCCACCCTTACGAGATAAATGATTCTTCTTATGGTGCCTGTCCCGATCAAATCTTGTTGTTACTCCATGCGTGCTCCAGCAGCAATCATTGTCACTCCAATAGCCGAATTTCATGCGCTCTGCCGTTGGCACTCTGTGTCATACCGATGGATGCAAACATGCTTTGAAAGTGTAGGTGGCACGCATGGGCCGACCAATGGAAGAATGCTTTGTATTTGACTTATCGTGTTTGTTATATCAAATTGAATGCCTACTTCTGCCGTTGTATACCAAAACTTGATTCTCCCAAGCGCAAGGACCTACGATGCTAGCGGTGAGGATGCGCAATCCAGTCTGATAAGTTGAGTTGGCAGAGATGCCGCTGATATGTCATTGAAATCATCATATCTCAGAGCGTGTCTCCAAAAGACTTGCAGTGCAGTGCTATACCGACTGGAGTCAGTACAATGTTGTAGAATGCCCTGAGCGAGTGATATAAAAAGAAGACCACGTGAAACCAAACACAACCCATGTAGTACTGATTATATAATCAATAGCCGACTTCTTGTTTGGGTTTAGCACCGTTCAATGCAACCACTTTCGCTGTTCGACGCGTCGACACTGCAGTCAATTGCGAGACGCGTGCCCCACTACACGTTCCTTTTCTGCAGTGCGGTGATCGAGGATTGCACTGCTTTCCAGGTTGACACCTGGTATCCCGCCTGCTGCATCTTGATCCCAAGGAAGGGGCTAGCAACTAATGTCCTTCAATGGTCCTCAACGTGGCACGAATTTCGATGTATAGCGGCTGAAATGGCGCCTTCAACTCGGCGAAAGTCGCAGTTACAACCGCAGACCCTGGATCCCGAGCTGGCCAGCCCCTCGACGTTGAAGATCGGCCTACATTGTGCGCAATGCGACAACGAGCTTGGTCTATTCCATAACGAATGGGTGCGACTGACCAAGTCTTATGTTCTTGCGGCCAAACCGGGAACGCATTCGGGAACAGAGGTCGGCCAGAAAACGCAGGTTGTCCCAAATGGCGCCTTGCATCAGACAGTCCAGGGATGCACGGTTGTGGAAGTTGTGTGCATATCTTGTTTAGCGACTGTGGGACAGTTCTGTAAAGCTGTCCCGACTACAGAGCAGGAATACCTGCTCGGCCAATATTTCTACAAATTGCCCAAAATATACCTGAAACTGGGCGGGACAGACAAGAAGGTAGAGCCCACCTTCACTCCGTCCGCCGATGGATCCCAGCCTAGGTCTAGCATGGCGCCTCGCACCAGTCGTCCTTCTGTTGCAGCAGCATCTACACCAGGGTTGTCGCAGACACCCTCCCGCCTCATCGGTATTTCGTCGCAGATACAACCGGCATCCGAGCCACAGCCTCATCCCTCGTTACATTCAGAGCCACGAAACGGGCTTGTCCCCACGTCGAATGATGAGTCAAGCCTTCTGGGAATGAGATTGCGGACATATGAAGAGCGCCTGGCATCGCAGAGTGCTCGATTGCAACAACAGGACACACAGATACACCTCTTGACGTCGCTGGTCAACTCTTTCCGCGACTCGATGGAGGATATGAAGGCTTCGCTACGTGAATTGAGGTCCCGTAGTGGCATCTTGCAGACGGAGTCACTCTCAAGAAGTAGCCTTGTTGAGGCCACTCATGCGCCAGGCACCGGGACAACACACGCTCATTCCGGCAGCGGAGAGGTTGAACAGCTGCGGGCTGAGAATGCGAGAATGAAAGCGAGGCTTGAAGGTATTGCATCAGCTATGGGAGTTGAGCTCGAAAGGCCTGCGCCAGCAGTACTCGACGAACGCCCAAATGGACCATCGCGGAACATACTGGGCAAGCGCAAGCGCTTTGACATTAACGCAGCGTCTGCTTCAATTGTCTCATCAACAAGTGCTCAGAAAAGGAGGATATCTACACTTCCTCCTGCTACGTCGAGGGCAGGTCATTCGGAGGAGGACCGTAATGATGAATTTGAACGGACGAATACAACAGTCTCAGATCCTTTTTTTCAACCTAAGAGTTTGGAGGCGAGGCAGCCCGACGACGAACGACAATCGTTACCGTCCAAGGACCATGTTCTGAAGCCACACAGAGGGGAAATCAATCGTCTTCCTACCGGCGGCCCGAAGGCTTTTGCGGACCTCGATCCTGTTCCGCACTCAAGGAGTCGATTGTCAGTCGCCGAAACCGTCGAATTCAGCGATGACGATCTGGCGGTTGAGTTATACCCGCGCAAAGCGAACAATAATGCGAATCGGGGTCGAGAGCAGACTCAAGACAACCTTGGAAAGGTCCAGCATGATGCTCCGCTTCGTGCTGTGCCACCCAAGCGACCGCGAGGCAGACCAAGGAAAGTAGCCAAAGAGCCTACCGAGACGAATGATCAACAAGGCGTGGCCTCTATATGTGCAGTTACTAAGCCAGTGCGTTCACCGGGCGAAGCAGATGTTGAAGCAGAGAATGGAAAAGGTGTAGATCACCCTGAACAGGACTTGCCTCCAGCAATGGACACTCAGCCCCTTGAAGGAGACGGAACTGGCGTGACAAACGGAGCCAAGAAGGCGCCATCAAACTCAGTGCCAGACACAGAGGACGAGTTGGCATCAAGTGCAGAACAAGTAATTGGAACGACACCCTCGGCCACTGCAGGAAAGGCTGATGAGCTCGAGACTCCGTCGACAAGCGAGGCGAGCAAGACCAACCGAAAGCAACGAATGGAGGAGATTTTGCGAAGGGATCAACTCGCGAAGGAGGCCATGGAGCTGGACGATTAAGGCTTACATGCTGTTCTTTTGAGTGGCAATTGAGCAAGAGAGTGATTATACAATGTATAGAACACAACTGTTCAGCACGCAACAGCCAGTTTCTACTGACTCCTGCGCTGCCCCGCTGGCCTTGTTGCATCCTACGAATCTCCCCAGGGAGGGTGAGTGTCCTCCGCTCGCATTTAGCCGGGGACGTGGTTGCATCCGATGAATGCGTTTGATTCGCTTGAGGAGTGATGCTCGCCTATCTAAGGTACATTGTAAGGATCATCGTATTGTGCGGTCGCAGCGGCGCCGGCAGCCCCAGTGGAAGTGATAAACGGGTCAGGGTGGTATTAGAGGCTAGTAAATGTAGCGCGGGACGCGGAAGGCTGTGCCTGCAGGCGGCCGCCACGCCCCGATCGGCCGGCAGAAGTTCAGCCTAACAGACACGCCCGGGTGGCATTTTGACAGCCTCCAGGCGTCGCTAAATTGCCGAGTTGTGCCTACTGTGGGTGCGACCCAGGGATCCTGAGCCTGAAGATTTGTTTGGCTTCTGGCTGCATTCAAGGGTTCGTTGTTGGCGGGGGAATGAAAGCCATCGCCGGCCGCGGTTAATCTCGACTTCGCCCTCGACCTCGTCGACTCTTCACGTTCCTTGTCGCAGCCTTTTTCTTTTGCTCAGCTTTGGTTTCTGTTGTTTGGTGGCTGTATTGACATTTTTCCTGGTGAAGAATATCGTCTGCTGCAGTGCCTGGTTCCGCTACCCGCAGCCACCGCCAATCTGGTACGTACAGCCTCGTGGACGCCTGCAATTTGGAGGTATCAATCGCTGACGGCTGGCTAGCAGGCAAATCTATTTCCGTATCCTTGACGACGCTCTGTTTCTACGGTACGCTCCTCTCATCGTTTCACCCAAGTAAATGTGTTTGTGCAGGCCTTGTGAATATTTGTGGGAATATCTTGCAGTTGTGTTGGTGCGCGCCGTCATATGACAATGTCAAGAGACTGGATTGTCCTCATGGGCGCCCATATGGTTCAGACACCCCAGAATTGAGATGCAATCCCGTGGCATACGTGTCATGACTGTTGCTATGTGTCCAAGGAAGTTTGGTCGTAAGGCTGACTCACGGTATACAGAACAAATCTGTTCCTTCCACATAAGGCTGTATACGGTCACAAGGTACGTACTCTCCAGGTCATATGAGCGTAATGCCGTGCCGGAGCAGCCTGTCTAGCCGTGGGCAGCATATACCAACCTTCGACATACGAGCCTTGCATGGACAATACCTTCCTGTACCTTGCATTGAGCTGTTTAATTAAAATGGATCTCGCTGACCGTGATGAAGACGCCGATTGTGGTTTGGGCAATGGATGTCTACAATCGAGTGACTCAGGAAAGACTGCATTGACCCCTGAGGGCTACTACGACAGTCGGCTGGGTGATTTGGCACCATTCGTTCCGGTCAGTAAATCTTCTGGCTGGTTCGGATGAAGCATTGTTGACAGTGGCCCAGCGAAGTGTACTTGTTGAAGAAGATCTCGCCAGATCGCTATATATCAATGCCAATGAGTCTTGGGAAACCGTCGAGACCGTGATCATGGACGAATCGTCGCAGCCCACTCAACCGGCGACACAGCCGGTCGACAATCCACGTCGGTTCAAGAACCTTTCCAATGTCTCCGAAGCCGACGCGGCAGATGTAATTTGCCTACTTCATCCCACCTCTCCAGCCGCTTTCAAAGCGATCAAAGCCAACCTCCTTTTCGCCCGAACACACATCCTCCAGAATGAAGGCCTCGAAGGATTGAGTGAGGAAGCCGTATTGATGACTGAAGATTTCGAGCAACCGCGTGATATCGCGCTTCGAATATCCTCTCCAGTGAAGAACCCCAAAGATGGATTTCGGTTTGGGCGGACTAGCGCCCTGAGCGATGTGCTTCTCACGCCTTATGAAAACGACAGTTTGGTGAGCAAAGTACATTTCAGGATCTTCGTCAACAGGCAGGGGAGCCTAATGCTTCAGGACATGTCCACCAACGGCACCATCGTGGATGATACTCACATTTGCCACAGGAATCGGCGTGGCCAGACGACGCTCAAGCCTGCTACGATAGTCCTTAGGCATGGATCCATTATTGCAGTCGTCAGTGGCTGGGAAAGACAAGAAGTCAAACTGATGGTCAGGATACCTGCCCGTGGAGACATGGAGGAAGCCTATGACCAGAACCTGAAAAAGTATCTGGCAGCTCGAGGGGAGATTGCTCAATTTTCCTCCATGCGAGAAAGCTCGTATGGAAACCATTGGAACGGAGGCAGCCTATACAATTTTACGGGCATGCTAGGCAAGGGAGCATTCGCGACGGTCTACCGGGTGCAGACGAAGAAAGAAGGAGACCTGTATGCTGCCAAAGAGCTCGATAAACGTCGATTCATCAAGAACGGAGTGCTGGACATGAAGTTCGACAGCGAATTGAACATTATGAAGCATCTCAAGCACCCGAATATCGTCAACTACGTGGATTGCCAGACATATTCTCACTGGATATACATTCTTATGGAATTTGTCCCGCACGGGGAGCTGTCACAGGAACTACGCAGACTTGGAAAAATCCCCGAGTCTGATGCTCAACAGATTACCAAACAAATATTGCATGCCTTGGATTATTTACATCGGCGCAACATCACGCATCGAGATATCAAACCGGACAATATTTTAATTGCGTCGCGGTCGCCTCTGATTGTCAAGCTGTCGGATTTCGGGCTTTCAAAGTGCGTCACGGACCAGGAGACGTTCCTCAAGACATTCTGCGGGACACTACTGTACTGCGCCCCAGAAGTATATCCTGATTATCCCACTTATGCGCAAGGGTCGACAACGAAGCGTCGCCGCCTAGGCGAGCCTATGACGAGACCAAAGCCATCGCCGTACGACCAGTCGGTAGACATGTGGTCGTTCGGCGCGGTCATATTTCACATGCTCTGCGGAAAGCCTCCTATTACTGGTAGAGGAGATGACCGTGGTGCCCAAATGTTGAACAACATCATGACAAAGGACGTCGACTTTGAACCACTGAGATATATCGGTGTCTCGGAGGAGGCCATTGACTTTATTTCCGGCCTTCTGAACAGGAATCCCGCCTTGCGACCTAAAGAAGCCGAGTGTCTGAGACACCCATGGCTGCGCGACGTACCGGATAATTGCAACTACGACGATGTTGAACCAGTCAGCTCTCCCGTAGCTCGCCACCTTGATATGGTCGATGAGGCCGATGAAGACGTCCTCGACGATGAAGAGTTGATCCACAACCTAAATCAACTGACTCAACCGCCTTCATCAAACCCGACTCCTGATCGTCCCACAAAGAGGCCAAGAACCGAAGTAGAAAATATAGAACCGGCACCGTCGTCAGGAGACGTGCACTACCCGACTCTACCAGAATCTGGCGAGAGTTTCCTTCCATTACCAACTGGCGCACCCGCTCAGCGGCTTTTTGGGGAAATATCCCAGTCTGTGCTGCGAAGCTCGGGCGTCTTTGGCGGCGAACTCGCTGCGCCTGCATGTGCCGATGTCTATGATATCCGCAACCGGGTGGAGCAGATCAGCGTCAATGACTTTGCTTCAGTGCAACAACCGGAGGAAGAGAGTGCAGACAACTCAGGGCAGCCTCTTCATTACCCTCGAGTACTTGATGTGCCACAAGGGCCAGCAGGATCCGCCGAAAGCCTGCTTGGTGCGGAACAACAAATCGGCCAGCTCAATATGGCTTCTCCTGAACCCGATGTGTCGGATGCTGCTACTCCCGAAACGGGTAATCCAGTGACGCCGCAGACACGTGAAATATCACCGTCTGAGACGAGCACACGCGACAACGACGCTGATACCGAAGTCGCCGCCACCACTCGAGTCAGTGAAGAACGAGAACGAGAACCAGTCTTCACACGTCAAATAGACTTTGGCTTGATATCGGATCCTGCTCAATTTGAAGTAGAGGTTGAAAAGCGCAATGCGTCCAGGGCGGCGAAAATGGCCAAAGCCGAGACTTTTCATGGAACTCTCAACGGCAACAAAGCTCGGGTACCTTCTGTTGAGCTCGCAGTCACCATTGACGCCAGAACCGGACATGAAGTGCCGCACGAACATTCTACTACTGACCAGTTTACCCATGGGACACTGCGCAGTCTCTCCGGAGCCGGTACTAGTATCAGTCCTTTCGTCCGCCCGCCACGACGGTTCGGGAAACTAACCAGTCTACCGGGCTCATATACCAACGTCACAATCAATCTCGAGCAACGCCTTACTTCATGGGGCCGCGGAGTCGACTGTACAATACAGCATCCGGACGTCAAGGATACCCGGATTCCAAAATATGCAATGAAAATCACATTCTGGGCGCCCGGCATGGAATCCCACGTTGAGCAAGGCGGCGACTGGACGACCTTGCCGGCAATCCGAACGGTGCTGTCCACGTCCGCCAGCGGATGCATTTGGATCAATGGGAGGGCGTTGCGCAAGGAATCTCGTAATGGCGAAGCTGCCCTGTTTGGAAAGTTGTATACTGGCGATATCATTACCATTTACGACGACGGGAAAGGGAAGTACCTGAAATTTCGCGTCGAGATCACTTTTGGCGATAGCGCGAGACAGCGGCCGAAAACGGAGCCTGCATTTGTCGTCCAGGAGGAGCGGTATCATCATCGGCGTATGAAGGAGCGCGAAAGCATGAGGATCAGCAAGACTGAAAGCGGTGCAGAGGCAACAGTCGCGGCAGCAGCATCAGCAGCATCACCAGCAGCAGTATCTGCTGGCGTCGCCGCTGTCCCGACCGTCCGGGTGGAAGCTGAATGATTGGAATTGATTGAACTGAACGAATGAATGTACGGAATGAAACTTGAAGGGCCTCGCTTGTGCATACTATCTAGCAAGATGATTGTATGGAATCTTGATTATTTTGTGCTCGCGGATTCGACTTGGAGTCAGTGTGTGTTGTGTTGCACTGCCGGTATGGTATTGGGTTTGGGGAACGTTGGTTTTCTCCCCTGCTACGGGTCTGCTGGTACATAGGCGTTGTACACCTTATAGGATCAAAGATGGAAAGAAGGCCCAATGAAAGAATACTAGCCAGAACGTGGCTGCGTGTGTACCCACAAATATCTGTCTCGACTACTGCGGCTGGAAAGGCGACTGGAAAGGTACCAGGACCTAGTAGGGCTTCGGGGCACTGCCGTCCGTATAGGGCTTTCTTCAGGTTACAGACTCGTCCGGTGCCCATCTCTAGAGCTCTTTCGTCATTCAATGTAGACGCAACGTCTCTTATCCTCTTGATTTGCAGGCCAAGTGAATATCCTGTTACTCGATTTGGGGGTTGTCTAATGCTGCTCGCTTGAAGAGAATATCTGTACACCGTTGAGCATACAGTACCACAGAGGAGAACGCTTTCCAAGTCTTTAGGGTCAAAATGGTGATTGAATTGGATCGACACTAGACTGAAATCGAAAGATCGATTTAATTGCCTCCTTGCATGTCTGGTACTGTGCCTATTGTTCCGAGACTGAAAAGCGAAGCTGCAGATGAATGAATCCCAGTCTGTGTAACCGTAACATCCATTTAGTATTGCAAGGCGTGATACGTCCAGGGTCAAATACTGTAGTAGTAGTCGGCCAGTAGTTATTAGTAGCACAAGTGGCACTGGCACGGGTCATGCATGCAAGTGTGCACGCATGATAGTATGACGGACGGATCGTGGAACAGAAAGGCCCGTCAGCTTCGTGTGGGACAGCTGACAGAAAGTTGAACTCGAGTCCAAAAAGTACCTACCGGAGAGAACAGCGGTGTTCCTGCATCTTCTTTTGCGCCGACTGAAGAAGAGTGTTTTGCGATCCTGTAGATGGTGATGACCATTATTGACCACGGTTTCCAATGCGGCTGCTGGCTGGTGGCCGCTACTGCAATGCAGCGCAGGTTTACCTGACTGATTGCTGGCGATAAGCCAGCGCCATGGCCTGATAGATAAGCTTGCATAGGTAGGTACAACAGTACAGCCTGAGGTGCAGTAGTAGACAATTTTTTAAAAATTTTGAATTTTTTGCTTGTCGTCCTAGCAGTGATTCAAAAGCAAATTGATCTCCGAGCCGTACCTGAGGTATCGACCCGATCGGATGGGCCCTTACTCTTTCAAGGATATGATGTGCAGGGGCAGGAAGGAAAGTTTGGTTCCACATCGCCTGGCGGACAGGGATAGTACAGTCAAAGTAGACTCCAAGTTAAAACCATTCGTGCCTTTTCATTATTATTATTATTGTAGGAGTGGAGTGGCAGCTGATTCGACGACACAACTGCAGGATGTATGTAAGACGAAGCGGGAGTCTTTCGGATGCAGTTGCGGTGGTGGAGTCAGAGAAGATTAGCTAACGTGGTGGTAGCAAGAGGAGGAGTATGTTCTTTTCTTTCTTCCACTCTGTCATGAGGCGACGGAGAAAAACTGCTCGGTGTAAGGGACGGGCATATTATTGAAACCGGGATTCGAAAGACCCCAGTCATTGTTATCTGACATGGTCGAGGAATAAACCGTAGGTAGTCTGATAGATTACCATTGACAAGGTACACCGGCAGTAGTTGCTTCTCTGTCGGAACATGGTGGTCGAGACAGACGGTAGCAGGCAACAATAAAATGCGGACGGGCCCGGAAGATAGCGGCGTCAGTCTTGAAACCAGTTAGAGCAGACGGCTCAAGCGTGCCGCCGGTGACATTTTTATTCTTTTTTAAGAACCCAGCTGAAGTGAGCCGCGCTTGTCATCGACGTAGTGCCGTTTGGGTCTCCTCACGAGGTAGACAGTGCGTGGTGGTGATGAGACAAAGAGCGACGTGGCAGACGAGCAAGAAAAACAGATGTAGTTGGGAGAGATGGATTCATCGAGGACAGTCGATTTGGAAATTCACATTCAGATACACATTTATGCGGCCGTTTGTGTTCTGATCTCGACTGCAAGATGGCTTGTGTCGCCTGCGGCCATCCTGGACTGGCCGGTCCAACAGCGGGTGACGAACCGGGCTGGGCGAAGAGTCGATAAGAGCAGTTGGTAAGGATATAGTCGTAAATGCCGTAAACAGGATGGAATGATAGATCAGTAGCAGGACGAGTAAGAGCCCAAGGTAAACCTCGATTGCCTCCAGGCATTTTATTGTGAGTTGGACTGTATCTGCAGCTGCGCTGCGCTGTGATGCTCCGACATGATGTGAGCGCAGTTCAAGTTTACCTGTAAATTAATTTGCGGCCAACTTGAACACCACCAGCACCGCAACTGAATTGGAATTCCAACATTGCACCATCAAACCCACACTCTCTTTACACCCTCACACTCGCGTCACTTCAAACTCAGTCTCTTTCTTATGCACGACAGCACTGGCTTCTAAATGCAGCCGTCGCATGTCCCACCTGGTCCTGTTTTGTCTTCCTGTCCTTTCCTCCCCTAACCCATGGTCGAATGACCGCCTCGACCATCCGCCCAGCTGAATTGTATCCTTGACCACCTGGCGATAGGATACCAACGAGATCGGTTTACTGTCCTCCTAAGATCCCGATTCTCAGATGGATATCTGATCCAGTGACACAGTTGTGCGAGTCGTGTCCGATCAGATCATATGGTCCTTTCAGTTGACGACTCTCCCTTTCCGATCCGAACACCAAGCCCCTCTCCAACTACCTCCCACTCTTGACATTCAGTCATGTCGCGGACGTCCTCACCACTGCCTAATGGATGGATGGCACCTGGCAGTGCACATGGCGCCGGTGCAACAACCCCCAATGGCTTGTACGCAGGCACAAACCTCTACAGCAACAACGACGACCAGTGGGCCGCAGCCAAAGCCCGAAGTGCCCAAGTCCGAGGCTATCCCAGTATCCAGACCAAGAATGAAGGTTTCTTCCAGCGCTCCAAGCGGAAGATCTCGTCCACCCTGCCCGTTTTCAGTCCTTACACCCCCCTATCGGCGACTTGGAAAGATCCGGAGAAGTTGGGTCGAAGCAGGTGGTATCCAAGAGGTGGAGGCACTTTGTCCAGGATCAAAACGTTTGTTGGCAATGTCTTGCGGAAGTTCAAGTTCTTGTTCATAATACTGTCCATTGTGACTTTGACAACCGTGATAATGTCAACGACGAGTAGGTTGGCCAAACACAATTCTGAATCACGGTGACTGACTGCCGCGCAGGTGTTTTGGGTAGTATCCGGGGCAACTCCCATCTCGGCGGCGGAAGCAAGTTTGTCATTGTTCTGGGTGCCAACGAAGGAGGTGGCGTCATGGAGTGGAAGGGACCCCGAGAATGGGCCATCGAACGCGACAGTATCAAGAACAAGAAGAAATACGTCGAGCGATGGGGCTATCAACTCGAAATCACCGATATGAGCACCAAGAAAAGATACGCCCATGAATGGAGAGAAAGTTGGGAGAAAGTCGACCTGATGCGCAGCGCTATGGCTAGGTACCCTAATGCTGAATGGTAGACAAACGCCCGTTCTATTCTGTTCAAGTTTGACCGGTCACTGACATCCAAGGCAGGTTCTGGTGGCTTGACTTGAACACCTTCATCATGGAACCGTCGGTGTCCCTCCAATCGCATATCTTCAACCATCTCGACAAAACCGTCTACCGCGACATCAACGTGTACAATCCGCTTAATATCAGCCATCCTCCGACATCAAAGTTTCTCGATCCAGTGGCCCGCTCGCCGACGGGCGATAACCGAACCTCTTCCATCGACATTATCATCCCGCAGGATTGCGGTGGTTTCAACCTAGGATCTTTCTTCTTACGTCGCTCACCTTTCACCGACCGCCTGCTCGACATGTGGTGGGACCCGGTCCTGTATGAACAGAAACACATGGAGTGGGAGCACAAGGAACAAGATGCTCTGGAGCATTTGTACGCCTCTCAGCCGTACATGAGAACACATTTTGCCTTTATTGAACAGCGCAAAATCAATTCCTTCCCTCCTGGGGCATGTGCTGTGGAACCCAAAGAAGGGCAGCAGGTCGAAGAAGGAAAGCCCCTGCTTGACCCACGCTTCCATTACCGTGAAGAAGATCGCGATTTTGTCGTCAACATGGCCGGCTGTGAGTGGGGTCGAGACTGTTGGGCCGAGATGTACATGTATCGGGAGCTCAGCAATAAATTGAATCGATCCGCCTGGGAGAAGTTCAAGGACTCTCTCGGTAGCGCCTGGTCAAGAGTCAAAGGGTCGTTTCCCAGAGGGCCCAAGCAAGAATCTGCGGGATGAGACGGAGAAAGGTTGAATTCCAGATTCGAATTCTACTTTCGCACTTTTTGAAGTGTTGAGCCCAGCAAAACAGAGGCTTTCAATCCACCTCAGCTATGAGAAGACATTGCCCATGGGTATGTCGCAGAGATGTCCGAGTTATTCAATTGCTAGAAAGAAGAGCAAACATAGCACCGAACATAAGAGCGGACACGAGCTGAGTCGACCAGATCTGAGCTGAACAGAGGACAGCGCGCCGCCTGTGGAACTGCATATGAGATGGCAGAGAGGTTTTTCCACTGAAAACAATTCACGCATTTTCCAGCATAGCAAGCCAACGAGTTTTGTACACAACGATTCACGTTCAGCATCAGCCTGGCGCTGGAGTTCTTTGGCGTTGACGCTTGAGGGGAGGAGGTTTGACGATGGATTTGCCGGCTTATCAGAGCAGATCAGATCGGGCCCGGCCAAGTCGGGTAGGATCGAATCAATGTTCCCAGGGCGGTTAGAGTGCAGAGCACTGCAGCGCAATGATGTGGCCATCATTGCCTGAAGACTGAGAAGAAGAATCAAAATTCGAAACTGTCACATCACACATTTCGGGACGGGGCAGATCTGTGCCTGTCCCTGTTTCTTCGTTTTCTTTCTTTTGTCCCTTGCCCCTTGAAGTTATACCTTTCGCCCACTATTTCCGGTTCATCACGCTGTATCATTATTGCTAGATGTCAGAATCAGCTCCTCACAGGTGCATGTACGTATCCGAGGACGCCCAGTGTCAATCGGCTGATATTGGGACGGAAGACAGAACAGAAGAGGGTATGAGCATGTGTGTAAGCTTGGAAAGACGAAACGATATGGTTCCCTCTCTGAGAGAATGTGGAGTGGTTGAAAAATGTTGGGTGTTCAGTTCTGCAGATCATCCTATCCTTCTATCTACCTAGTACCCGTCGTATACCCGTATAACCCCAGCCTCAGCCTTGTGCCCCCCTTTTCGGCAAAGTTGCCGTCACATTATTATACCTTTGCACCCGTCCCATCGTATCTCTGTCTCCCCCTTTCTCACCCTTGTCTATTCTTAATTCATTTCCATTCTGTTCCCGTCAAATCAGCCTTGCTCTGTCTGTTGTTGGAAAAAGGCCCCTCATTCTACCTTCTCCCTAGCCCAGCCTCTTTCGCCCTGTGTTTCTGTCTGCTGTCGTCCCCAGTTTCCCAATTTTCCAGCCCTATCCTCGACGATGTCGTTTGATGAATAGCGAAAGACTCGGTCAGTGTCATTGGTAATTACCCTCTTCTCCCCTCTCTTCCTTATACTTTGCAAACGAGTGGAAATATACCCGAAAAAGAACGTGCGTGCTCTTTTTTCCTTCCTCTCCCTTTCTCTCCCCGTCAGCCCTGGGGACCCCCATCGCCTCGCTGAGCCTCTGTGCTTATCATTGTCGAACCTGGAGATAGATGGTCTCCTGGTTGCCGCAGTTGTGATGCTGCTGTCGCTGCTGTTGTCGCCGTTGCTGATGCTGCTGATACAGCTTCCATTGTTATGTTTGTCCTTCCGCTGTTCCGTTTATTCTAGCTTCTCTTCGTCATGCTCAACAGACATGCTTCAATCTCCCTGATCAACCGACCAGTCGTCTCTTTGACCCGATTCTCGAGGGCGAGTAACATGGTGAATGCGTCATTGACATGATCAGCGCGCGATTCGCCGACCCGTCGGTTCAAATCAGATAGATTCGTCTTGAGGACCATCAACAGAGCGATGACGATGGTGACGAGTTGTTGTTGTTCATGTCCTGTGACGAAACCAGAGGTGCTGACACTGGTAGTGGCGCTGCTGCTGACCGATACTGCATCTGACTCTGACTCTGCCTCAGCGTCTGTCTCGGTGCCATCCAAACTCAGATTTCCCAATTTTTTGTTGAGCCTAGAAATGAGCTGCTCCACGTTGAGGTCATTCGTTTTCGTGTTGGTGTCGGATATCGTCTCCATTTCCTGTTTCAACCTATTCACTTCTTCTCTAGCCGCATCTCGCTCACGATTCGCATCATTCAACTTCTTTTTCAAACTACTAACGCCAGATTGCTCGAGTTGCTTCTTGAGACTGATGTTTTCGGTCTTGAGATTCGCTGCCTTCTTCTTCCCCTTTTCAAGTTCGGTCTGGAGGGTTTCTGTGGCGGTCTTTGCATTCTCAACTCCTGTGGTCAAGGACTCGATTTCTTGCTCTTGGTCTGCGAGTTGGTCGATGGCAATCTCGAGTTTGCGCTCGACGTGTTGAGCATATGATTCTGATGCGGTACACATTTCACTGAGGTTGGCGAGGTCATGGAGCATCTGTGAGTAGATGCAATCGTTGCCGTTGTTGCCGATTTCTTCGCTGTCGCTCATGTCGGAGCCGTATTCGCCGATTAATGAGGATGGAGATGAGGGTGTGCTGCCAGTGCTGGTGCCAGATTCACTGAAATCATGATACTCAGCAGAGCTGCTGTCGTCGCTGTTGCTGTCATCGCCATGGTTTTGGTTCATGTCATTGTTCGTCTCTGGGCACTCCGGAGATAAGTCGCTGGCGCTGCTGAGTGAGAGAGTATCGGTATCGGTGCCGCTTATGTCGTTCAATTGCTCCATTGTCGGTCCTGGTCTCGACGAGCAGCTTTTATTCATCCCCATGAATCTCGAAAGCATGTTGAGCAGTGAAACTTAATTTTCCCCAGGTTATTGACTGGCTGACTGACTCGCCGACGATTTATTACTCAAGGCTCTCCGCTAGAGTCGACCAGCGACACAAAGGGACGGGATCAAGACCGTACGCTCAGGCCGGCTGAGCTCTTGGAGAATATGTTCAATCAATCTTGTTCAAAAGGGGTGATTTTGACAATTCAAGCCGCGAGGAATTTGGAAGGAGTTATGCTCGGACTGAGAGTTGTTGTTGTTGTTGTTGTTTGTGTTCCTTCTCTCGACGACGGGGTGTTCGCGATGGGGGTATATATATGTAAATAGAATAGATGGACCGATAGACAGACCCGAAAGGCAGGTAGGCACGCAGTAGTTGTGAATCCGTTTGTGTCTCTGTATCTGACTCGCTGGCTGAGGTGCCTATTGCCTCGAATGATGTCGATTCATGTCGCCTGGCCTGCGAACGTCAAGAAGCAGCGGTCTCGATCACAATGTCTCGTCTCATCTCATCTCTTCGCTTTGTCGTCTTTCTCTCTTTCAGATTCATTCTGAATGCCATTGCCGACATTGTTCTGGAATTTGGGTACGCAGTCCCACAGACAGTGCCAAACACACTGATGATTCACGTCTAGTCTGGCCCGCTGCCATTATCACCGCTAGAAGACTAGTAGAAGTGATCATAATCACTGTTTCCACCTTGTCTGGCCGAGATCTGTCTCAGTGTAGTATTGTCTACTCACCTGTCTTGGAATCGAACTGCACCAAGAAGATAGTGAGCAGACAGTGCACTTAAACCACTGCTCTCAGTGCTCTGAGCTCTTTCATGTCTCATCGCACTGCAAATCTCGGTTGAGGCGTCACTGAGATCCTGCCTTAAACCCGCTGCCTGTTTGGCTCTCTGACTTTCGACCACGTGGTTCAAGGTGCCTTGGCTGAAACACGAAGTGAGTACGGTATCATTATCAATCAGATAGGTCTTGATATTCGGAAGAAAAAGCAAGCTCAAGGGAATAATGCAAGCTGGACTAGTAGACCAGACTGCTGATTCCCTACTACCTACCTTACTGTGGACCCACTGGGTTATGGTGGATCTCTCCTAGTTCCTGTTCAGCCTTGTGGTCTTGTCTTTTCAAGCTTTTGCCGTTTATTGGCCATAATCTAGCTTGCGGTGGATGTTCAGAGGTTATACATAGACGAACACTTTGATTACAGCCTCCAAGTCACTACATGTGAGCAATAGAGGAACAGCCTTTCTGGAGAAACGCTTTCATTCTCGGCATTAAGCTTCATCACGCTATCAAGCAAGCTACCTAAACAAATTACATGAGGTGGTACACAAGCACACTGAATTGAATTGACCCGAAGTTGCTTTTGCACCGCGCATTGAAAAAATACTAACAGTAACAGGCTCCCATCCCTCAATTGTCGCTCTGAGCCGTCATGTGTCAATATTGTCACCACGAGCCCCGACGTACAACACCAAGACCCATTGTACCTCGACCACATCCCATGTTTTTCTCCTTATGTCGTTCCGTACACCGGCACATCGAAGATGTCGTTTCTCCAACCACCGCCTCTCTCTTCTCCATCTTGGACAACCTCTTCCGCCCTCATTGCCTCCTCGTGCCAAAGCTTGACCACACTGCCAGGAGTGTAGACCCCCTTGAAGACACCCTTCTTAGGTGCATCAACACCCACTCGAGTGTACACATCAGGGTCTTCTTCAGGCGTTAAACGTGCCATGACGGCCCTGATGAAGGTAAGTACATCCTGAGGATCAGCAATGCGTGTTGCTCGCAGTCGTTCTCGAGCAAACACAAGCTCACGGTTAGCTGCGCGAAGGGCGTTGACAATGTTCTCAGCAATGGCTTTCTCCAAAGAACGGCGGACCAAATGCTTCAAGAAAGGCTTGAATAGCCAGCCGAGCCAAGAGAGTTTGGACTTGCGCAATTTGTAGTCGAGTTTGTGGATGTGCACCTTTACCCCGCGAAGAGTGAGGATCTGTTCAAGCTTCTCCCGCCCAATCTCCAGATCAAGGGTGATGTCAATGCCACGCTCGTCCAGATAGAAACTTGCAATGCCTTCGTCCGCAAAGTGCATCAGACCGGCGTGTCCGCGAATCCAGAACCCAAGGTCTTGTGCGGCGACACTGAGACCGTTGATGGTGATAGACACAAGAGACTGGGCTTTCGAGACGACCTTCTTGGAATGGGCTTTTCGGATTTCCAGGTCGTTCTTGGTGGAGACAGCAAGTCGGTATGGCAGGAATGAAGTCGAGTTGACATTGCGCCCAGGCTCCAGGATAAGGTTCTCGAGGAGAAGATCCATCTCCGGAACAGAAACTTCCACCCGAGGGATTGGGATATATTGTACACTACGGATCAACAATGGAAGGAAGATATGGATAGCATCCGTAATGAGATCCGGGTTGGTGACCTTGTTGGGCGGGGAAATAATATCATAAATACGCCGAGTCGCAATCATCAAGCCATTGATGTCCTTGTCTTCCATCACGGCATTGACAGTGACCTGAGCTTGATGAAGGAATTTGTCGAAGTCGGTGCGGAAGTCAGTGTCATTGCCCAGTTTGGAAGACTTTTCCTTTAGTTCTTCGAGCTTTTTGTCGGCGTTGTCGAAAAACTCTGGGTCAGTGAGCATGCGCTGCACCGTGTTGCCGACGTCGACCATAAAGTTCTCGAACTGTGGGTCGGATTGGGCATGGCTCATGACCTTCTTGAAGTCCTCTTCTAATTGCTTCCACGCTTCCTGATCACCGAAGCTGCTCACAAACTCCCAGAAATTGCGGACAGCCCGGTCCAAAGCTGGATTGGTGTCAATATCATCTTGAGCGGTTGAGATAGCTGCGTCAGCAACGCGGGAGTATGCCACGGCATACCGCTGAATCAACTTTGACAGCGTGGAGACAGAGTCATTGTAGTCTGTGCGCTTTCTCAAGTGCAGGACTGCTTGCTTGATCCGATGAAGCAAGGTCTCGCGCTGGGGCCCGGAAAACTTGTCCTTTGCACTTTCAATGGTATCCTGTCCGACCTTTGCAGCTTGTGAAGCAATGACTTTTGTGGTCTCTTCCGCATTTTGTTCGAGCTCATCCTTGGAGGGCAGCGTTCCTTCATCTGCACCAGGTTTGGACACGGCACTTTGTTCTTGTTCGGAAGGCTCGAGTTGTTTGCCCGTCTCTTCAGCCGCTTCCGACAGGGAGAAGGCAGTATCTGCCAGCACCTGTCGGCCAATGGTAGCGACATCGTTCACAAAGAGTCGGAAATCGGAGTTTGCGAGGAGGAGACTCCCGACCGTACGGAAACTTTGATAGGCAGCCTGGGCTTCAGCTCTGGACTTGGCTTTGGAGGCCGTGTAAGCGATGTCGTTGACGTCCAGGGAAATTCGTGACTTGGTGAGATTCCAGACGAAATCCTGAATCTGATCTTGGCTGTTTTTATGTTGCAATAGCTCTATGAACAGCTTCAACCAGTTTCGACAGTTTCGAATCAAGAGGCGACCAGATTCACTCAAGTCTTTATTGTTCGGGTTAAGGACGTCCGAGGCAAGCAGGGTACGGAGGTTGATGATAGTCTGCTCGTTAGATGGCATGTATCCCTTGGACAGGGCCCTTAGCATCTGGTAAGTATGCAGCTTTTGGTGGATGGCTCTTTCACGTGCTGTGTCATCTTCATAGCGAGGGAGCAGAGGAGCTGTGTCCTCACCACCTCGCTTGCGGCCGAAGCCACAGCATGACGAGAGAAACGACATAGTGAACGGGTTGACGGGAGGGACGCGGCCAGACAAGTACACTAGGTGGCTGTCGATTGTAGTCGAAGACCACAAACTCCCATAGCAATGCTACCTGGTAGCAGCTAGAAAAGGCAGAGAAAGGTTAAAGAGCAAAGAGCAAACAGCATTACAGCTGCAGTGCCGTGCAGTGCCAGTGTCGAGCCAACTTCCCAGCTTCAGAGCCTCGAAACGTCATAATGACTGCCAAGGCTGCAGATGATGGGACGCGGGAGACCGTTTCCGCGCAGTCAAGCTACGTAATCAGTCGAGCCAGTGAAACATGGCACAGCATTTCTTGACTCCACTGCATGTGAAGATGAACATGCGCACGCATCCCTTTTCTGTCAGTTTCGAGGCATCTATTTACATGTAAAGGTGGACGATGACTTGGGTCCAGGCGTTCAATTAGGCACTCTGGTCAGAAAGGGACAATGCCCTTCGCATACACCGCCGCTGCCAAACCCAAGCTCGGCATCAAAGCAGAGCTTGGTGATCGAGTTGAAGATGCAATCGATGACATTCTTGAGGCGTCGTCTCCAACGCTCACGTCGTGATACTCAACATACTGGATGCTAATGGGGTCTTATATAAGGTAAGCAAGGCAGCACGTGAATACCCAAGGTGCGGACTACTTTATTAATTAGCTCGTCAGGGTACTTTTGACTCTGGGGAAGCGAACCGGCCGTTTGTGGGGTTGTATACGATGTACGACCGAAATCTGACTCCCAACGACAACAAACCGGGTGCCTCACCTCAGCGGCCAATCGCCAAACCCCTAGTGTCCCGGACATGGAGTCACGGCCATTTATTACAGGTATACAGCTTGATCTCGTTTCCTCTAACCTCATTTCAATTAGGTCCCTAGCATCTTAATGACGGTTTCGCTATGAGCAGCCGCTGGGTTGTGTTACGCAAGCTGATTTACATAGACTACTAGTAGCGGGAGAGGGACCATTAGAGTCCTTAGGCTTGGTGACAAAAAGATTGGCGGTTTATAGAATGGTATGGGGGTCATAACCCGCCAATCTTTTTGTCACCAAGCCTAATCCCGTCGGCCGGCCGGCAGGTCCAGGCGATGCTTTGAGGCATCTTCTCAAGGCCCAGTCTTTTTTGGGGCGATAGGGATGGCATAGTAATACTCGTAGTCCGTCTAGATTTGCCTCGTGGTGACAGGCGAAGAGCCCCCTTCACTCCACAGAATTGTAAGGTAAGGTCTGTATCAACTATCGAAGCTGCAATCACAAGTCTGCGGTCTCTCCTCCCGTGGTTCCCCACGCACAGTACCTTGATGCTGGCATTCTCCGATCGCCCAGAGCCGGGGGCTGTTTCCTGTTTCCCCAACTTGAGCGTCCCGAAGAGGGCTGACTCATATCCCATCGGACTGGCAATCCGTAGTAGCCGCCTGCGCCCGTACGACCGGCGGAAACAATAATAGCGGTGCCCAACTTAAACTTCAAGTTGGAGCGGGAAATGGAGACCTATCAGGAGCCGATTACGGCTATAACACGAGTCTAACATTGGCTCTCCGAAAACGCCCTGGTGCCACTTATAGAACCACCAGCGGCCAGAACTTGAAGCCCTCCTCAGCTTAACAAGGCCTCCCCGCTGCGCAGCGCAAGCTTAGGGGACCCCTTGCAGGTCTCCGCCTCGCTTGTACATTTAGCCGTGTTTAGGCCTTCCTAAGCCCTCTTAGCGGCGGCTGGCTCCTGCTGTTTAGCTACAGTTCGGCCTCCGCAACGACGAGCAGCCCTGCAGTGTAGCTCAACTCCCATTATTGCATGCATCAGCTCCGAAAACTGCTGCAGGCCATTGGTTGAGGGCTCAGCTCCGACCATCATCTCCTAAAGCGGACGTTTCTCACGAAAAAGAAAAAAGTTGGGTGAGTCAATGGACAATCCAACAACATCTGAGTCCAACAGCACTGCCCTTTCCAACAATACAACAACGTCCACTGCTGACTGCGGATGCGCTCGCTGGTCGCTTATTCTGTCAACTGGGTCTGTGTCGCTGGACAGTCCGTTCCCTTGTCGTATTGTCTACGTTGTAAACTCCGTAAAGTCTCCACTCCGTTGTCGGTGAAAGGCGTCTGTGTGGCTTCTCAACCCTTGTATTGCCCTGATGCACTCCTCGTTTCTGTAGTTCACACCCGGTTTTACCCATAGTGTGACTCTTACTGCGCGTGCCTGCTTTGGTATAGAATTGACCGTTTCTCGTTCGCTACCAAAGAACGCCCACCAGTCCGCCAAGTGCAGTACCAGGCTAGATCCCCATATCGAGGTGCTTGATCCGTGTGCTAGCAGAACCAACCGAACGCATGATAAATCCAAGCGACGTCCCCTCTCCTTCCGAATGCTCTACAAACTCACCAGACGCCCAGGACAGTGGTTCACCCGCATTGTTCAAGTTGTTCAATCCGCAAACATGACTGCCTCTACCGCCAACCGCGAGCCTCTTGTCCATCGCGTCGGCAACCTGGGCGCCGCCTCCTCAGCAACGCAGAACTTGAATGCGCATGCTCCTCACAACCACCGATTAAAGCACAGTCATGCGACCGCTCACGTTCCCAATCGTGCAGCACACTACGACACCTCCCTCTCGATCCCAGTCCGCAAATACCTCCAGACGTACGGTCTGACTCCTCCTCGTGCCGAGAGTTATGAGGTGCAAAAGATGAGATGTCTGGCTCAGCTGGCTTTGAAGACTACCCCCATTGAAAAGTTCTTGTACTTGAGCACGTTAAGATACAATAATGTCCACCTGTTCTACAGATTGTTGACAGATCACTTCACGGAGCTGACTCCGTTGGTCTACACCCCGACCGTGGGCGAAGCATGCCAAAGATGGTCGGAGATCTACCAACAGCCCGAAGGCATGTACTTGAGTTTCGACGACCGTGGTCATCTCTCCAGCATCATCCAGAACTGGCCCCAACCCAATGTGGAGATCACAGTGGTGACAGACGGCTCCCGCATCCTGGGCTTGGGAGACCTCGGCGTAGGTGGCATGGGTATTCCAATCGGCAAGCTTGCTCTGTACACGGGCTGTGCTGGCATTCGCCCGGAGGTCACCCTCCCCCTGACCGTCGACTTGGGTACGAGCAACAAGGAACTCCGGGAAGACCCTCTTTATATGGGTAGTCGCCGGGACAAGGTGACGCCAGAGGAGGAGAAGGAGTTCCTCGATGAGCTCATGGCGGCATTGAAGGAGCGGTGGCCGGACATTGTCATCCAGTTTGAGGATTGGAAGAATCCCTTTCCCTCTCTTGAACGATATCGTCAAGACTACGCCATGTTCAACGACGATATCCAAGGCACCGGAGCCGTCATCATGGGAGGCGTTATTGGTGCCGTCAAACAGTCCGGGGTGGCTCCTAAGGACCATCGTGCCGTCTTCCTGGGCTCAGGGTCCGCTGGTGTGGGCGTGGCCAAACAAATCGTGGAGTATTTCATGCACGAAGGCCTAACGGAAGAAGAGGCGAAATCGTGCTTCTGGCTCGTGGACAGCAAAGGACTTGTCACTCAAGACCGAGGTGACAAGCTTGCCGACCACAAAATCTACTTCTCACGTACCGACAACAATGGACAGCAATTCAAGACTCTGGATGAGGTTATTGAATATGTCAAGCCCACCATCCTCATGGGTTTGAGCACCATCGGAGGAGCTTTCACCCCTGAAATCCTGCAGAAGATGGGCAAATGGAACAATAGACCCATCATTTTCCCGCTTTCCAACCCGTCCTCCAAGTCTGAATGCACCTTTGAGGACGCAATCACTCACACTGATGGACGGGCTCTGTTTGCATCGGGATCACCATTCCAACCCGTCCCCTATAAAGGGAAGATCTACCACCCTGGCCAAGGGAACAACATGTACGTCTTCCCGGGTATTGGACTGGGCACGATTCTTTCCAAGGCAGTCCAAGTGACTCCCAACATGGTCTACGCCTCAGGGGAAGCCCTGCCGACCATGATTACAGAGGAAGAGAAGGAGCTCGCTCTTCTGTATCCATCAATTACCCGCATCCGAGATGTGAGCGCCCGCGTGGCGTTGTATGTCATCCGCGCCGCTCAGAGAGATAATGTCGACAGAATTCACCATCTCCGAGAGATGAGTGATGAGGCTCTGGAAGAGTGGATTAAGGGGAAAATGTACGACCCTCACCAAGAGACCGTGGAGCTTGAGAATGAAGTACGAGAGCTTGTCAACGACTTGACCACCTCGGCGAGGTTGTGAGTGTTGGCCGACAACGTTTCAAACTGCAACGGTTGTGCAGACAAAAATGTATGCGTTGTATGCATTTCTCGCAAACGGCCCGGCCAAAGCTCGTTTATGAGTTTCAGTACATCTTCCAGGCTGGTGCAGCTGCATGCATACACCAAACAATTGTTTCCATGTGTATGTGGCACACCGAATACCCTTTTTAGTGTTTGTAAAATCGAGCGGCTACCAATACCGCAGACATAGGTACAGAAACGAGGAACAGTAATCAAGCTCATAGTGTTCTACTACAATGTAACTTGCAGTCAGTTTTCGGACGAGGCTGAGGAGGCATTCGTTTGGCCAATCCAAGAATCGATTAGTGCATCTGGTTGCCGGGCAACGCGCCATGATCAGTTAAAGTATTATACTTTCCCCGAATAGGACTAGCTTGACCTTCGTTAATGCTGACAGGCCACTCAGAGGCTCAGGTTTCAACCCCTGCGCTGTTCGTAGCACTAAACTTGAAAGTCACGATTTCCTCCGCGCGCCTGCGCAAGACGAGAACCACAGAATCCCCCACAGACACTTCGGTCGACGAGGGATGCACATGCAACAACACTGCAAGATCTCGTTCTACTCAGCACTAACCAACGCTTTCTGAATTCGTCACTTACAAGCTTGCATCCACCATCCGCTGCTTACGGCCTTATTTCGACGACTTCGATCTCACACTGTTTCGGTAGCCCGTGTCTGCGGGTGAGTGAGGCTGCCCCGTGGCCATAGAAACGGGCAATATCCCCCTTAGAAACGTGTGGCACACTGACCATCAATTGGAATTCGCAGCAGAACGAGGAACTACAACAGATCTCGATTCAAATCGCCTCCAACAACCTCTCTTGAGTCTTGAGAGACGACCGATCCCTCCTCCCCAATGGCGTCTCTACTCACAACGATGTACGAATTTCTCAATCCCTCTGCCTGTCCACAGCCTCTCTCTCCCCATTTGACACTGAAACAATCCTCTTCGTGCATTACGATCAACTCGTACACCTTCCATGACAACAATGGCAATGATAATGGCAATGACCATAACCCTACTACCCATCTCACTTCGTCAGCCGTCAATGGCAGCCCCTCTCGCGCCGCACAACTCCTCCGTCTCGGATTGAGTTGCTCCCCTCCCTCTGCCACCAATTGTATTAATCAGTGTCCGCCTTCTAGCAATGCCCGCACGCGGGGCCAGTTCAAACCACAGCGCGCAAACAAAGGCACCACGAGCTATCAGCTACGACAGTTCGCCGAGGCGACACTCGGAAGCGGGAGTCTGAGAAAAGCGGTCAAATTGCCCGAGGGCGAGGATCTGAATGAGTGGCTCGCAGTCAATGGTAAATATAACACACACCGACAGAGTCGAAAACACGGGTACATATCCAAGAGAAAAGAAAAGGCTGACTGTTGAAAACGCAGTGGTCGACTTCTACAACCAGATCAATTTACTTTACGGCTCCATCACAGAGTTCTGCTCGCCGCAGTCATGTCCAGAGATGAAAGCTACCGATGAGTGCGACGCTGCCCCATACCCTTTCTAGGACACCTACCGCCTACTTTCTTAGGCTGTTCTAACGATTACTTTTCTGTATGTTTAGGTTCGAATACCTATGGCAAGACGCAGCAACCGGATACCCCAAACCCACCAAGATGCCGGCCCCCGAGTACATCGAACACCTAATGACTTGGGTCCAATCCAATATCGACAACGAGGCCACTTTCCCCTCGCGCATCGGCGTCCCTTTCCCCAAACACTTTCCTTCCACCGTCCGCCAACTGTTCAAACGCCTGTACCGTGTCTACGCCCACATCTATTGCCACCATTACCAAGTCATTGTGCACTTGGGCCTCGAACCGCATCTGAACACCAGTTTCAAACATTATGTCTTGTTCATCGACGAGCATGGCTTGGAGAAGGGCGGTGGCAAGGACTACTGGGGCCCTCTGGGTGATTTGGTCGATAGCATGTTGAAGAGTGATTGAATTAGTACGAGAAAGACATCTGAGATCCCGGAGTCACGCAGATCACAGGCGGCTCATAATGAGCCTGATGCAGAGTGATATTCGGCATGGCGCTAGGGCGTCAAATCGGCACAGGTGTCCGCGTCGTTGGACTGGGGTAAGCAAAATGCGCTGGGCATGGGGCCAAACTTGAAGGCTACCTCGGGTCTTGGATGACACTCATGATAGAGGTGTGCAGTGCGCACACTGCATGACCTGCGGTTGGGATGGAGTTCAAGTTGGCAGGCGTTCAGGGCGACGGAATGGACGCAATGCGCCGATGTGGATTGTTATGAGTGATACACAGACTTCTTTTTTTGATGTGCGAATTGTAATCATAGTGTACCAGTATGAAGACAAGCACGGACATGGAATTTGTTTCTGGCACTGCCGTGGGCTAGTAGGGGCTGCTGATGGGATTCGCTCCGAGTCCAACTTGAACGGCCCGGTAAGGGAAGCACTGGCTGATATCGCGACGATGGCTCAGGCATGGACATGATTCGACTTCGACAGAAGGCACGGCATTTGACACCAGGTTGATACAAAGTACCTAGGCGAAGCGAGCTTGCAGCAAGACGCAGCAAGACACGCTGGCAGTGGTCAACAGAAGTGGATTACTACTAGTATCCTCTCCTATATCCACCACCGCCGCCGCCGCCGCCGCCGCCGAAGAAGGTAGGACCTCCGCCCCGTCGAGGTCCGCCTCCTCCTCCGCGCATCATGTTCATGTTCACGTTCATATTGTCACCGCCGCCGTACATACGCCCGCTGCCGCGAGAGAAGGAGAAATCCCCACCTCGTCCTCCTCCGAACGATCCTCGTCCAACAGCGCCACCACCTACACCATTTCCGTAGTGCGAGAAACGCGAGTTGTACGACGGGTTTTGTTCTGACACGGGTCGACCATCATCACGTCGAGAGTATGAGCTTCGACCTTGGTCTCCACGGCTGCGGTCGTAGCGGTCTCGGTCCCTGTCCCTATCCCTTTCCCGGTCGCGGTCTCGATCCCGATCTCTGTCTCGGCGGTCGGTGTCTCTGCTGTATCCATCGTGAGCGGCAGTCGTTGGTGCTTGAGGTTCCGCATATCGATCGTCTGTGGTGCGACCATTGGATTGTGCTTTCCTGGACTGTTGGTCCCTACTTCGACTTCGGTGGTCGTCGTAGACCACGGCGGAAGCGGCGGCATCGGTCTCCATCTCAATATCTTCCATCATGGCATTGTCGTCAGTGGTTGGCACGTCCGGTAGTAATTCGTTGGCGGGTTTCGTGGGGGCTAGACTGGTCTGCTGGCTTCCAGCAGCTCTGCCGGAGCGTTTGAGAGCCAAGTTCAGAACCCTCCCATCGGCCTTCTGGTTGTTATATGTGGATATGACTCTGTCGGCAATGTATCTTTCTGTAAAGACCATTTCGGCAACCACGGTGGGACTGGTCGCCACTATGCGACACGAGACCATGCCGCTGACTCCGCTGTCGTCCAAGGTATCATCTTGCAGCGCGGACTCGATGTCCGCTGCGGTGGTGCCGGGAGCGAAATTGCTGGCTTCCACTACAAACGGGCCTGCTGCTTTGCCTTTTATACTTAGGCCTTGCTGGCCTTGGGCTGCTGTCCGACGGGACGTAGATGTAGGGGCGACAACGACATTGGCTTGTTGCGATGAGGTCTCGATGGCCGAGGCGAGGCGGGCGGAGCGCGCGTTGTCACCGCGCTGACTGCGAGGCGGCGTGAATGGGTTGTTGTTTCTGGACGAAGTGGTACTGGCGGTGGAGGAGGATCGCTGTAGTAAACGCGTCGTGCGTGTCAGTGACCAGTTTGTCTCGATAGCGAGGGAGCTGAGGAAACCGCGCGCAGAGAGGGAGGAGACCAATGGCTTGTCCTCGTAGTATGGAATCGGGGGTGTTATACCTTTGTGATCCTGCTGGCGAGGTCCGGAGTCCGCGTCGAGCTCTTGTTTGCGCCGCCTCTCGTGTCGTTCTTGGTCTGTTGTTTGCTTTTGCCAAATATCTCCTTGGCTAGAGCTTCATTCTTCCTTCTCTGACGATCTATAACTTGTGGTCAGACACACAGCAGTGGTGGTTGTAGGGCAATTGGAATGGAGGCGTATTTACCGGCTTGGATGATCGCGTCGAAACTGACCGCGCCTTTTGGATTGGACATGCTGATTCAGGATACGCGCAGTTCAAACCATACAGTCGCAAGAAATTGCAGATGGTATTTCGAGGAAGGGCATGCAACCAGCGAGAAGTGGTAGTAGTCAACAAATCAATTAATTGGATTAATTAATTCAATGAAGTGGCTGAAGTCGAGATCGGGTTAGAATGGATCGCGAATATCTGGCACCACTGCAACAGTACAAATGTTAGTAGCGCAAGTCGGAAGTTGCACTGAAGCGCCGCGGAGGTGGAAGCACTGCAGATCCTTGGCACGCTCCCTTCAATTGCAGTGCGCTGCCAGTAGGTAGTAGTGCACTGGCAATGCGTCCATGTTCTCGGCGGAACTTTTCAATGCTTGAGAACCTTCAATATACCCCGTTCAAGTTATTAATTCTGTAACTACAACCAACCCGTCAGCGGCCGGTCTGATCGTCCATTTCGTCGGGTCATTATATTAGACACCACTTCGCTTACTGCCCCAATGGCGACCGCACTTCGCCCGGTTCTCAGACCGTCGAGTTTACCCAGTTTACCCACATCCACCAAACCTACAACATATGTCTGCCAGTCTTGTCGACATGCCCGTCTGTTGCGGCGGCCGAAGCGACCCTACACTTTTACCCAGCTGGTGACCCTCTCCGACGGAAGTGCTTTCACGATCCGCACCACCTCTCCGCAGCCGGTTTACAGATCTACTCGAGATACGAGGAATTCGCCCTTATGGAACCCAACGTCCAAGGAACTGCTGAGTGTGGAGGATGATGAAGCTGGTCGGTTGGCTGGTTTCCGAGCAAGGTTTGGTACAGGCTTCGACACTGCAAAAGATGCGAAGAAGGAAGGCGACGCCGAAGCTGTGGAGGGCTCAACTGCTCCCGCGGCTTCAACAGAAACAAAAGCCCGAAAAGCCAAAGAGCCGGCTTTTGAGGATGAGCAGAATATGTTTGAGGAAGACGACATGAATTTATTGGATCTGATCAGTTCCTTCGGCCAGGAAAATACGCAACAAGAAACTCAGGCATCGGAGCCTAAGAAGGGTGGAAAGAAATAGAGTTGCACTGTGTGCGCTGCATATTGTGGGTGAAATATACGGGAGATGGCGTTGGAAATAGCCGATGAGGCGGGAGGCATTGTTCTTCTGGCACCTTGAGGGATGTACAGAGTCTAATTTGTTTCTGGTCAATGTCGGGGTATCTCTCGGGGTGCGGTCTATTCTTGCTGTATCATGTCTCTAGGCTGCAACAAACATAACAGCTGAAATGGAGGAGTGGGAGAGTGGACACAAGCCATCGCTGCGGATGTACGCCACAGCTACTTGTCAATTCGGACTGTGGCCACAAACACAGCCTTCGATCTCGACTCTGGTGCTCCTTCGGCTTTTGCACACACCTCCATGGCTGTTCAAACAGCCGCCCAGGATCAGCCCGTCTACCAGTACGTCTGCCTACAAGCTTCACGTCCAGTGAGCTTGATAGCCGAGATCAATCTTAATCTGCTGTTGTTTGACAACCTCACATGGTTTCCAGCCGATTCAGCTTGTTCGGCCACCCGCAGAGCCGTGAGATACTTCGCAACTGGCATGGAACATTGGATCTGTCAGGGTACAATGACAAGCGCAGATGACCCGTATATGGACGGTAGAGTCCTCATATCTGTATCAGATACATGTACAATTCAAGAACAACGAGAAGTTGCCATTTTGTACGTACCTACGCCACATGTACAAATTGTTGATGCCTGTTATTGCTGTACATTGTAGGTGGTGATATGGTGCCAAGCATCGGGGCTCGCTTGAGGCCGGCGACATTTACGTCCTCGTAGTATGATGCCACCAGTGGCCGAGACATCTCAACCACGCGGTGTAAGTTCACCAAGCATATACAACCACCCAACAGTTCGCACTATAGACCGGCCTTGCTAGGATATTCGTGGGAAATGGACATGGATTCACCTTGGGGCGGTAAGCCGGCCGTTGCGCTCCTGACAGCTTCCAGCCACTAACTCGTTGCGCAGATGTCCCGTCCAAGTCGCAGTCGGACGAGCTGCAAGACTCGACCACAAGTTCCTCCAAGGAAAACGATGCTACGAGTATGCTGCCCGAGCGGACACGGTTTGGGGATGCTGACTTCGGAACAGACTCCGCGACGTCCACGAGAACGAGTACCGGCGGTCCACGTCCCTCTTCGTCGCGAAAGATACCGGCTCGCAAGATTGAAGTACAACCCACCAAGCTTGAGGCCGTGGACGACTCCTTAGATCCCCTGGGACCGTTAGGCGGTGATACTGCGGCGGACACGCCTCCATTATCGGCAGACCAGGCTCCAACCCCCCCGAAGAAAGAGGCCAATGCAAGAGTCACACGGCAGCCCTCCGCTACGTCCTCGGGGTTCCCGGCTTCTGAGTATGAAGACACCACCATGCCCATCGGCAGGGCCAAACCTCCGCCTCCTGTCCAGCCACAGAGTGGTGCCGGACCAGCTCGACAGACACAGCCAAGTATCAGCATTGAACAGGCGGCAAAGCCGACCTTCCAGATATCCGTGGGCGATCCTCACAAGGTCGGCGATTTGGCTACCAGTCACATTGTCTATCAAGTCCGCACCAAAGTAAGGCAATCCGCTCTCTTTTGTACTCTTGCGCTAACATGAACAGACCACCTCAAAAGCATATAAACAACCCGAATTCGCCGTGACACGGCGTTACCGAGATTTCTTATGGCTCTACAATTCTCTGCACAATAACAATCCGGGAGTTGTGGTCCCTCCGCCTCCAGAAAAACAAGCCGTGGGTCGCTTTGATAGTGAATTTGTCGAGTCTCGACGGCAAGCTTTGGAGAGAATGCTAAACAAGATCGCTGCGCATCCAATATTGCACCATGATCCTGACCTGAAGATCTTCTTGGAGAGCGAGTCCTTCAACCTTGACGTCAAAAACAAAGAAAACCGGGAACCAGATCTCGGCCAGAACAAGGGCATGCTAAGTTCCCTGGGAATCAACGTTGGTGGTTCCAGTGGGAAGTTTGTCGAACATGATGATTGGTTCCATGACCGCAAGATCTACCTGGATGCTTTGGAAAGTCAGCTCAAGTCACTGATGAAGGCCCTTGATGCTGTTGTGGTGCAGCGGAAAGGACTGGCGGAGGCTGCTGGCGAATATGCCTCTTCGTTGAGCAATCTTGCCCAGGTGGAATTGTCACCTGTGTTTTCCGGGCCTCTGCATGGCCTGTCGGCGGTCCAACTACGAATTCAGGAGTTGTACGAACGACAGGCCCAACAGGATGTTCTGACGCTGGGAATTACGATTGATGAATATATCCGACTGATTGGCAGTGTCAAGCAAGCCTTTTCGCAACGACAGAAAGCTTTTCATTCCTGGCATGCCGCCGAGAGCGAATTGGCCAAACGACGAACCGCTCACGAGAAGCTTTTGCGGCAGGGCAAGAGTCAACAGGACAAGTTAAACGAAGTCAGTGCTAGCGTAAGTGACGCGGAAAAGCGGGCACACCAAGCGAGGTTACTCTTTGAAGACATGGGCCGATTAATGAGAGGAGAACTGGAACGATTTGAACGGGAGAAAGTGGAGGATTTCAAGAGCGGCGTCGAGACGTTCCTCGAGGGCGCCGTCGAGGCACAAAAAGAGGTATGTTTTGCGATGTCGGCTTCGTGATATCATAAGACCATTGTTAACATTTATGAACTAGTTGATCGAACTGTGGGAGACGTTTTTGCTCCAGATGGACGCGGAGGACGAGGCGCCGATCAACGAGCAACCAGCTCCCCAGGAGCCTGCCACAGAAGGTACTCAAGCTGGCAGTCAAGCCGGTGGCAGCACTGAGGAAACTGGTGCCCCAGCGACAGCTACCGATGTGGCTCTAGAACAGGAACAGGAGGCTTGATTGATGTGGGCAAGCCCAGACCTCGCATCGATACATGCTGTATAGTAGGTATCCAATCCTCTTTCAGCGGTAATCCTCTTCACTTATTTCAGCGGTTACAGTCGCTGTCCATCGCCTCCGTTGCATTGCTTCGTGTTTGTCCATTTAGTTGTTGTCCCGTCACCGAGCATTCACTGCCAGATTGAAAATGGCTGGATTCATCTCGCGTTTTGTTCCGTCCAAATTCCCTGCCCTTTTCGGTATGTACCTCGCGCAAATGCACCTGCACCTGCACCTACAACTGCAAACGGCATGTTTTGCTACATTTCGCTCCTTGCTTGAATAGTTCATTGTCGCAGATTGATTACTGAAGGGCTGTTGATTTGATGCCCACACTGGCACTGCTGTGGACACCGTTATCGTCGACTAGGCGAGATCTTGAGCCTGGGGACGTCGCAGTGAATCCGCACCGCACTCAAGCTGGACCCTCGGTCGCACCTGCCTTTCTTCTGCACATACCAGATTTGCACCCAAACTTGAACCTGGACAACTTGAAGCGAAGGAAAAGCAAAAATTCACACGCCGCCTCAACATGAACTTGAAGAGAAGGACACACAGCGTGAGGCAGCACTGGTCATGGCACCCTCCGCTTGACTTCCGCCCTACACAAGGCACATACAGATCACGACCCGAAGCCTGGAGGACGTCTCTTCACAAGCCACAGAAAGCCACCATCGATCCGATGCATCCGGAACCCATGCCCTTGCCGGACAACTCGCTGTCAATTACGAGCAACCCTACGGCCTGGAACCCAGAGCATCCCCCTCCAGACTTTTCGCCGGCAGCATGGCGGCCGCCATCGTGGTTGTCGTCTGTCTACTGGCAGGACAGTAGTGCTTCGGACGATGCAACTTGGCAGTCGCGGCCACCGCAGGCACCCACGGCAGCAAAAGCAACGGCACCAGAGTTCGCGTCGGTGTCAGTGTCGGCGTCCAATACTTACGACTATCCTTCTACCTTGTCCCCCGAGTTTGCCAGTAGTTCAAGTTTGACAGAGTCAACACCAGTTCCTATCCGCTCCAGTCTCACCGAAACAACACTATCGTCAAGATCGAGCTTGATGTCCACACTGAACCCAACGACATCAACAGCAGCGGATACTATTACTCCCTCTTCTTCACCTTCTCCAATCCTGCCGACAACGACAAGCTCCCCCAGCGACCTGGCCAAGACGGTCTCTTCTCCCACATCAGCACTCAGCGCAGCGACTCTTTACATTGTGCTAGGAATATTTCTGTTATTTGGCATCTTGTGCGTGCTGGTTACGAGTCCCGGCCTGTTTGAGCGAATGAGAAGGAAACGGAACATAAGGAGGGCTCGGGCTGCTGCTGCTGCTGGTAATTCCGGTTCCGGGATTGGTGCTGGTTCAGCGGGGCCAGAGTTGAATCCGTAATTTGGAGTGGATCATGAATGGCCATGGACAACGAGAGAGGGTTGTGCTATGTACAGCAGGTCTAGGCTAGCACAGCTTGACCAAAAGAACACATGAGAGGACTCAGTCGCAGAAATTTCTACAAAGTGAATCTTTTTGATCGAGGGCGGGATATCAGTGCAACAGATAAAGAGGTTGCTTCGATGACCATGGGAGACAATAATGATGACTGTTGCTGTACGCATGCAGATACCAGTGATGAACTTGAAGGTCATGTGTCTGTCCATGATCGCGGTCCTTGTTGAAGAGGAATATCCACCAACAAGAAAATAGTAGTTAGGAGAATATGCATTACTGCAGTGAAGCTCAACCGATCCCTCTACCACGCCTTACAGTGGTCGGTCACCTCAAAGGACACTTAAATTGATTTTCACAAGGCTACACAAAGAAAGGGGTACTTCGACTTTGGCCTACTACAGGTCGGATAGCTAGCCGACACCACTTTATTCATACTCTGGAATTACAAATGAATTTGCAATTACAACGAAAGGCAGAGTAGGATACGGCAGGGGAGGGTAGAGGAAGCGGTAGTGGACCTAGTAGTGTGTATTCTAACACTCCTTTTTTTCTTTTTCAATCATTTCAAAATGCTAGTGAATCCAATTGATAATGACTTTTGGTACTTGACAACAAGTTGAAATCCACTAATCTAAACATGAACACTGCAAGAACCGCAAGAACTACAAGCAAAACCATAATGACTCGCGCCTGAATACTCGTACACTTTGAGTCTCCCAGAAAACAAAACCAAAACCCAAAACTTTTCGAACTTTTCGGCCCGGGCTGCCATTGCTGACAGTGGCCGTAGTAATCCAAACCGTGAACCTTGCACATGACCGTCGATCGTGATCGTCTTGGTGTTCCGTATCGCATCACTGGTGTTGTCCCTTCCCTGTCCCTCCACTCCACCTTGAAGTCGTTGTTGTCTTGCCAATTGGTGGTGGCTGTGTCCTGTTTCCATCCTCCACGTCCTCCACGAGTAATACTGTAGTAATGTCCTAATCGAATCCTCCGCTCCATATCTCCGTCGTATCGTATTGTATCCTCCGCGGTGTAGTGTGTTCAGTTGTGAACATCATCATGTCCATGTCCATCCATCCAATCCAATCCTAATCCATTCCTCCACGAAAAAATCCTGTTCATCCTATCCTCCACGATCAAAACTCAACACTCACATCCTGTGGTCAGGCTTGAGTTGTATGTTGTTGTTCGTTCAAAGTAACGTGTACTTTGCATAGTTAATCACACCGTATAACATGCATACAGAGACGAATGGGGAACGGACTCCGATCACAAAAGCACCGGCTGTGAGGGAGACTAAGATTGTGGTTGTGGTGAGTGAGAGGGAGGATTTAGAACAATCAGAAGGCTCTGTGGCAGCTTGGGGTTGAGTTTCTTCTGCTTCGACGTTGGCGTTGTCATTGTCGTGTGTCTCTGGCACGGTGGCCTTGTCGATGTTGAGAACGGTTGTTGGTTTTGGTTCGATTATGGTGTTGAGATTCTCCTTCTCTGTCTCAGTGGTGTTGTCTTTGACAATGTCGGTCTCTGGCACAACCTTGTCTTCATCTTCTGCATTGGTTTCCAAATCTGTGACCTGGTCGACTGGCATTTCGGAGTTGGATTCTGTAACTGTATCGTTTTCAACAGCTACTGGTGCGACAGGAAGTTCAGCTTGAACTTGAACTTGAGCGTCAGTCATCTTTGCTGTCTTCGGTGTGTTGTCCGCAATCAGAGTCGAAGATTCTTCTTCTTGAGGAATCTCCTCGACCATATCGTTGCTCATTGCTTCCTAAACAATGGCTTCGTTGTCGTTGAAAGAAGTAGTACCCAATGATGGTGTGGATGGTGTTTGCTCGTCCAAAATGTCTTTCTGAGTTGTTTCTTCGTTGGATTCCGTAGACTTTGCAAGTGCAGCTTCAAGTTCAGCATTCCCATCTTCTCTTGGAAACAAGAAGACGTGAGTCAAGTCATTGTATTCTTTGGTGTTTGGCGCATGGAGTCCTGCAGCAGCTGTGGTCTTGTCTGGGTTGTCATTGGAACATTCTTCTGCGGTGGGTTCTTTGTTCGGTTCTGGTTCACCATTGTCGTTGAGTTCGTCAACTTCGGAGGTGGCTTCGACTTTGTCACATTCGAAGATTTCTTTTTTGTCTGCTTCCCATTCGGATGTTTCTTCGACAGTTGGTGTTGGTCCATCTTCTCGAGGGAATAGGAATACATGGCTCAAGTCATCACACTCTTTGGTGTTTGGGGCGTGAATTCGAGCGATTTCGTCCTGGTCCAGTTCGTTGATAGGAGCATAGACCGGCTCTTCAGGAACAGAGGCAGGTTCTTCAGGAGTAGAGGCCACTTCTTCAGGAATAGAGGTCAATTCTTCGACTGGAGCAGAGTCCTGTTCTTCAGGATCAGAAACTTCAGCTTCCTCTTCCAGTCTCAGTTGTTCATTTGCGCTGGCAATGCTAAGAAGCTCAAACATCCGACTCAGTCGATCAGTCTCAGAAAACTGTCGTTTTGGAGAAGATGTGGTGTCATCAACCAGGTCGGCGTCCTTATCGTCTTCAACCTTCTCAGTCTCTGGCTCGGGATCAGTCAGGATCGTGGTGGTTTCTTCCTCAACATCAATCTCTGCTTCGTTTTCTTCTTCAATAGGTTCAAGAGTAGAGACTTCTTGTTCCTGGTGTTCATCTGCTTCTTCAACAGGACTCAGATCAGAAACTTCCGCTTCCTGTTGCTGTCTGTCCTGTTCATTTGCACTGGCAATGCTAAGAAGCTCAAACATCCGACTCAGCTGATTAGTCGCGGTACAGTTCCACGCTGCTTTTGTAGCAGGAGAGGTGTCATTGTCAAGCGGGAGGTGTTTGTCGTTATCCTCTTCTCCCGACTTGTCAGTGTCAGGATCGGTCAGGATCGTAGTCTCTTGTTCTTCTTCTTTGTCGCACTCGATCTCTGCTTGGCTTACCGACTGGACTGCATTGTCGTTGTCATCTTGTCGGGCAGAGTGGTCTTCACCATGGACTTTGGACAATTTGGTCTTTTTTATCCGCTCAAGGTAGGCATGGGCCTCTCCTTCCGGTGGAATAAAAAGGACTACTTCGTAGTCACTGTCATCCTCAGTCTGAAGCTCCTTGTTGGCAGTGGAGTCCTCCAAAGGGTAGTCGAAATCATAGTCGTATTCAGACCATGTGTCACCAGTAACCTTCTCCGGTTCACTGTCAGTAGTGACATTTGCAACCTTGAAGTTCTTTTCTGGAGTTGGTTTGTCGCTGGCGTGTTCCTCGACTGCATGGTTGTTGGTAGTAAGTCCCTTCTTGGACTTAGGGGATTTCTTGGGTTTGTTGTGCTTCTTGGACTTCTTGGTATTTCTGGGCTTTGGCGCAGTTATAACCGTAGAGGCGGTCTTCTTTCCAACCTTCTTTGTTGCTGGACCCTCCACGGAGTCAGGGGCATAGTCTTCAGCGGCATCTGACTTGGGCTCAGTGTCAGGGTCGGTGTCGTTGGTCCAGTGTTGTACTGGGGTTCCAACAACAGGCTCACTGGCAGTCGACTTGTTATCTGCGGTTGGCACTTGGTCTGTATTGGCTGTGTCAACAACGGAAATGACTTTGCTTGGGGTTGGAGTTGCAGGTTCTGGTTCTTCTGGTTCTGGTTCCTCCCAGGCTGTGAAACTGGAGCTGGAACTAGGGCTTCTCGGTGGTGTATCTTGATCATCTGATCCAGAGTTTGTGTCCTTGTTGAGATAGGCTGTGTCCTCATCATCAAGATGCAGGAGTCGTTGGGCATGACGTTCTTCCATGTCATGGCAGAATTTGACTGTTTCGCGATATTGTTCCAGGATGGCACAGGCTGCGGTGTTCTGTTGGCGTTTGCATTGTTTGGCAACACGCTTGAGGTATCGTAGGACCAGTCTCATGTTGTTGATGTATCGATAGTCACCGGTTGTGATCATCTCAGGTAGTTCGGCTAGGTCGGTTGGGTTGCCTGGTAGTTTGTTGATAATTTCTGTGACTGTGTAGTTGCGAACGTTGGTGACGTATTGGAACAGTGCGAGTCTCTCAAGGGCTGATGGTGTGCCACTAACGTCAGTAGAGGTGTTGGCGGCCATAGTGACTGTGATTGGCGATGAGTCCGGGGTTGGAAGTTGTGGGTTGGTGTTGGCTGTCGACATGATTGTTGCGTTGGGGGTTTGGATGTTGTTGTTGTCCGTGGACATTGCTTGAAGCAAGATGGATGAAAGACTTGTGTCTTGTTTGAGGAGGTAGGGTGTGTTGGGTATGGGTGAGTGGTTGTTGGTTGTTGGGATAGTTGGTATCTGGGTTGGTTGTGAGCGATGAAGATTGAGGGTGGGGAGGAAGAAAGAAGAAAAGAAAGAAAGGAAACAATGGACGAGAGAAGTCGCGTATATGTAGACGAAGTTGGTATCGCCAAGGCGCATTATTGTTGTCGCTGTGAATATCTGGTTGCCGGCAGCGACGGAGGCAGTATGCTGTTAGACATACAGTTGTGGTAGCAACAGAGGCAGTGGACTGTGAAGATCGTAGAATCCAGCAGGCAACACACCGTGCTGCTGCCGGTAGTGAAGAGCGGAGGCAGTGGAGGGGGTGAAGATATGTATTTTCAATGTGAAGCTCAAGGCAGTGGCTTTAGCATAGAAGACCAAGTCAGTGAATCGTGGTCCAAGACAAGAGAGGAGCGGGCAAGCTCAACATAGGTCTGAGTCTTGTTATGGCACATCTAGCCATCGCACAATCTGGTCGAATGTGATGAAGCAGCTCAGTGTCCTGGTTCTGTCAGAAGTTCCCTAGTCCAATTCATCAAAGTTGCCAACCCAAAGGTTTCTTATTCGCTGGATTGACAGACACGGTGAGACTCGACCTAGATACATTCCTCCAACCCACAGCTTCCAGTGCACGGGAGAGGTTGAAAGATGCTCCAGGTAAGAAAAGCTTTCGACCATCATGACATCGAGAACATGGCTCGACCCATCAACAGCTGGAAACGTCCCCCTATCCACACGTTAGTCCTTTTCTCCACATCAAAGTCAGGATGAAGGCGTACCAATCCACAACAGGAGATCCGCTGATCAAACCCAGCCAAAAGATCTGCACACCATTTCCCACGCATAAGACCAGTCGATCCAGCTCATAGTAGTCAGCAGACAGAGCATCAGAGCACTTTCGAGCTTGCTGCTGGACGTGTCATAGAGCATTAGCGGAACGAGGATGCACCATCTCGCATGTTTTGCAAAGTCTGGGTATGGCATAAAGAAGAGCAGGCAAAGGATGGTGTTGCAGAAGAGTTGAGGTCGAGCCGCAAAAAGGATCAATGCTAGGGCAATAACTGTGATCATGAGATACAGCCCCTGCAATCGTTGTTGTGCATCCTGTACTTCCTCGTTGGTGTCGTCTTTAAGCATAATCTCGTCAGCAGATCCAGAAACCAGACTTCTGCGCAGGATAGTGGGGTCATAACTAGTTTCGACCAGATCTGGATTGGAAAAGTCGGAATCATCCCAGCTCGATAGCGCTGTTGCTCCAGTCTCTGACGGCTCGGGCGCATCGTCATACCACGAAGGTGCTTTCATTCTGCTGAATCGGTCCTTCGAGGCATTCTTTACCTTCCTGGCCAGGACTGTCAAGACAGGAGGTTGTCGTAGGAAAATTATTGCTCAGGCCGTATGTGCTGGTGATAGGTGGTTGAGATGACAGCCACAACGAACGCAAACTTGGTCGTGTCGCAAAAGAACCTGCAGGTTAAAGGAGACAGCCCATGAACAAATTGAAACGTGTAGCCTCCCAGGCAGCTCAATTTGTGCAGGCAATGCAACTTCACTATCGTCGCCTGCCTTTCGCTGAAATAAAACTATGCAGTGAGCAGAACGACACAAGCAGCAACAATAAATCATAGAGGATCAGCTTCGATAGATAATCGTGTAAAACCGGTGTAGCCCGTTTGCAAACAAAAATAACTGTTTGTTGGGTTATGTACAACTTCTTGATTGACCCGCCTACATGTCTTCCGAAGCAGTGGCACCGGTAATAATTTCCACCAGTTCTCCCGTAATGACGGCCTGTCGGGTTCTGTTGTACAGAATGGTAAATTTACCGATCATGTCGCCAGCGTTCTTGGAGGCGTTCTATTACCATAATATCAGTATCAAAACACATAGCACACAAAAACTGAATACTTACATCCATAGCGTTTCTCCGGGCGGACTGCTCGCAGGCGTGTCCTTCGGCCAGAGCCCAGTACAGGGCGTTGGCCAAAGTGAACTCGCGAAGGTTGGCAAGAACCTCATCATCAATCTCGAAGGCAGCGAAGTTGGGGGATTGGGTGATGGCCTCCTCCGAGTATGCCTCCACGGTGACCGGCTCGTAACTCTGAGCGTTGACAAACTTGTTGTACAGAATCTTGATGCTCGCGTAGTCCTCGGGAAGCATCACCAGCTGGTCGGCAATGGCCTGAGCATCGGCGAATGTGGGAACGTCTCGTCCGATACCAGCGAAGGACAGAACCATGTTCTTGGAGTTGGAACGACCGATCTGGGCCTTGCACTTTTCACCGATAACCGCAATGTCCAAGCCAGGATCCGTCTCGAGCATTCGGCGAGTAGCACGCGACAATCCGGAGTGAATACCACCGCAAAGACCCTTGTCGGAGCTGGCCACAACCAACAGTGTCTTCTTCTCCTCCAACGGCTTGGTCTCGGCCTCTTCGAAAACTTGGTTGGATGTCTGACCGTAGGTTCGCGAATCGGTCATGGCTTTTTGAGCACGAGTAAGCTTTGTGGAGGCGACGATTTTCATGGTCTTGGTGATTTTCTCAATGTTGCGAATCGACTTCAAACGGCCTGGCATTCATTAGCGGACATCTAGACAACTCGGTCCGTGGTCGTACTCTCGATTTCTCGCAGGGTGGCATAGCCAGCAACCTGGGGCACAGCCGCTCTGTAGACGAGTTAGCATGGTTTCCCGGTAGCACAGACGTCCGCAGACGAGCTGTTCAATGGACTCGGAAGCAGGGGATTGAGCTCACCTGGCGAAGGCGGCATTGCCGGCGCTGAGGGCTGGTCTCACAGCTCTGGACAGCATCATGGCGAGAACGGCCGATCGCACAGCTGTGAAGGTGCAATATGGAGGGAGTCAACAAAGTTGCAGAGGGGAGAGTCGCTGTCGTCGACGAAGCTGTGCTGGAGTCTCTCGACGTGCGGTGCAGTTCAACTGATTCCGATGAAGCTCTGCCATTTCTGTCCCACTAGACCCGAAGAAGTTAGTGCGTGTTTTTCAGGGCGAAGGCGGAAGGCCATTAAAGAGGCAAGATCCCCGACCACAAACAGTAGAGAGCCACGAGAGGCGTCCGCTCGCCTCCCGCCGCCCGAAGCAGAGCGAAGGAGGCCTGTTCGCTGTTGGCCCGATCGATCGATAGTATTTTACGCAGAGTCCTTCAGGATCCTTCAGTCACTGCCAGTAGTGGGCCGGCGCACTCCTCGTCTCCTTGAATAAAGAGTGCCAGTGGTAAATATCGACCTGCCCTCACCTTGGCCTCACTCCTCTTTCTTTTCTTTGCTCTCTTATATTTTTTCCATTCGTCCCTCGGCTATTCCACGTCACCTTCGACCGCGTACTCTTTGTTGTCACTTCACTCACTATCACGCTCTGATAGCCGACCATTATTCCGACAAGTCGACTCGCGTTTGCAAGGTCATGCCAACTGTCCACCTCGTGGACACGTCCTTTGACACCTTGGTCGTCGTTTGTTAAGCCTCTTCAGTTGAGGCCGGTTCGAGTCTTACGTGGCGTCACTCTAGATACGCGCATCATGGCGTCCTCAGGCGATGATATGCCTATCGCAGCGTCGAGGAAGTCTAACGGGACGAATGGAGGTATGTTGTGGCCTGTCAGGCATTCCAACGCCAGCCTTTGTTCGTTTATTTGCGCGTCCAGTCATGTTAACCCCTTCACTTGCAGTCACCAACGCGCTCTCTGCGTCAAAGATTCCTTCGACGGTGGACGCTACGATGGACCGAGAAATCCCTACCAATGGCGAGGTCATGCCAGGCATATCCATGGCCAACGGGGATGTGAAAGTTGAAGATACACCTATGACGGACGGCAATGACAATGTGGTCAACGGAGCCAAGCGGAAGGCCCGAGACAGTCTTACACGGCCAGATTATGCTGAGGCCGAAAGCAGCGACGATGATGTGCCATTGGTACGAACCTCCGCTTCAAGCTGGTCTGGTGGACGTTTGAGCTGATTGAGATGCAGAGTAAGAAGCGAAAAACCACGACAGCGCCCGCCGATTCCGACTCCGACGATGCCCCTCTTATTTCCAAGGCAAAAACCAACGGCAAGACCGTTACCAATCCGCCACGCGTGAAGGCGTCACAGATCGGCGAGTCTTCGGATTCTGATGTTCCACTGGGCAAGAAATTGGCCAAGCAGAAACAAAACATTGAAAAGGCTGCCGAGAAAGAGGCCAAGCAGATCCGCAAGGACGAAAAGAAGGAAGCCGACAAGTCCAAGGCCAAAAAGGCTGCCCCGGCGAAAAAGGTGAAGAAAGAAGAATCCAGTGACGACGACAAACCATTGGCCAAGCGCGCGCCAGCAACCGCTAGTAGGAGAGTCAAGACCGAGTCTTCCACACCGGTAAAGAAGACCTCGAAGTCCATCAAGAAGGAGGAGACTGCCGACCCCGAAGACGAAGAAGATGACGATGATGAGGTCAAATGGTGGGAGGATCCTACCAAAGGCGATGGAACCAACAAGTGGGAGACTCTGGAGCACAATGGTGTCGTGTTCCCACCGCCTTATCAACCACTCCCAGAACATGTCAAGATGAAATACGACGGTGTGCCAATTTCACTTCATCCAGACGCCGAGGAGGTTGCCGGTTTCTTCGGGTCCATGCTGAATTCGACGCACAACGTGGAGAATCCTACCTTCCAGAAGAATTTCTTCAACGACTTCAAAGAAATCCTGGAGAAAACGGGTGGAGCTACCGACGCCAAAACTGGCAAGAAGATTGAGATCAAGGAGTTTGCGAAGTGCGATTTCCGACCGATCTTCGAGCATTACGAAGCTGAGCGAGCAGCCAAGAAGGCACTACCTGCGGCGGAAAAGAAAGCGCTCAAAGCAGCCAAAGATGAGGCCGAGGCTCCATACATGTACTGCATCTGGGATGGCAAGAAGCAGAAAGTCGGCAACTTCCGCGTCGAACCTCCTGGGTTGTTCCGTGGTCGGGGTGAACATCCAAAGACGGGGAAAGTCAAGACTAGGGTAATGCCAGAACAGGTCACGCTCAACATTGGCAAAGAAGCCAAGGTGCCGCCTCCGCCGGAAGGCCACAAATGGAAAGAGATCAAGCATGACAAACAAGGCACCTGGCTGGCTATGTGGCAGGAAAACATCAACGGCAACTACAAGTATGTCATGCTTGCGGCCAATTCGGATATCAAAGGCCAAAGCGATTACAAGAAGTTTGAAAAGGCTCGGGAACTGAAGAAGCACATTGACCGGATCCGTCAAGACTACCGCAAAGATCTCAAATCGGAACTCATGGCCGATCGACAGAAAGCAACCGCCATGTACTTGATCGATCAATTCGCCCTCCGAGCTGGTAATGAGAAAGGCGAAGATGAAGCCGACACGGTTGGTTGTTGTTCGCTGAAGTACGAACACATCACGCTACGTGCCCCCAACACAGTCATCTTTGACTTTCTGGGCAAAGACAGTATTCGGTTCCACGAGGAATTCGAGGTTGACCCACAAGTATTCAAGAACCTCAAAATCTTCAAGAAGCCTCCGAAAAAGGAAGGCGACGACATTTTCGACCGCCTGACCACAACGCAACTCAACAACCATCTCAAGAACTACATGCCTGGCCTGACTGCAAAGGTGTTCCGTACCTACAATGCCTCATACACCATGTCCAAGCTGTTGAGCGAAATGAGATCGGAAGGGTCGGTGGCCGAAAAGGTCAAAGATTTCAACGATGCGAATCGCAAAGTGGCCATTCTGTGCAACCACAAACGGACCGTGGCAGCGACTCACACGAACCAAATGGAGAAGATTGGCAATCGACTCAAAGGTCTTAAGTACCAGCAATGGCGACTGAAACAGATGATGCTGGACATTGACCCGAAGATCAAGAAGAAGAAGGGAGCCGAATACTTTGCCTTGCCTGAGGATCTGGACGAGGCTTGGATCCAGGAACATCAGGCGTACTTGGTCGAAGAACAAAGGAACAAGATCATCAAGAAGTTCGAAAAGGACAATGAGAAACTGCAGGCCGAAGGACAGAAGCCAATGAAGCAGAAGGAACTCGATGAACGTCTGGAAGCCGTCAAAGAGCTCGAAAAGAAGTTCAAAAAGGAAAACAAGACCAAGAAAGTCGAGGCCGAAGGCAAGTCGCCGTCGATCGAGAAACTCGAGGAGAACATCAAAAAGTTTGACGCCAGAATCGCCACCATGTCCGTCCAGGCGGAGGACAAGGAGAACAATAAAGAGGTGGCTCTGGGCACGTCCAAGATTGTAAGTTTGACCACCTTTTTCATTGCCGCGGTTAGAGTTACACTTTGACTGACTTCTTTGTGTCTTACAGAACTACATCGACCCACGGTTGACGGTGGTGTTTTGCAAGAAATTCAACGTGCCTATTGAGAAGTTGTTCTCCAAGACTCTCCGCGAGAAGTTTGAATGGGCTATCAAATCGGTGGACGAGAATTGGACTTTTTAGGCTTGCCTTGGCTTGGACCTCAAAGTCACGGCGGACATGGACGATCTTCCAACTTGGTTTTAGTCTTCTTCCAGGTCTTGCTTCGACAACAGAACAAAGAACCAACAAAGGAACGGCAGTGACGTGACTGATACAGCGCTCTGCCATTCCAGCTTGCCCCTCGGCACGCTGGCTGGCGTGGCTTGTTTGTTTTTTCTCCTCCCAGGAAACGTGGCAGATCATGGCTTTAAGCATCAGCATGAGCATCAGGATTAGCATCAGCATCAGCATCGGCATCAGCATGGGGGCAGCATCAGCAACAATTGGCTAACTTGATAGTGTCATATACCTTAGCTTACCTCTAGCATGCATAAATGGATTGACCAGGTACAACAACATACACAGCCAATGAATAAATCAAATCAATCAATCATTCACAACCAATGAAACTGTTGTACTGTTTATTCGTGCCAGTCAGTGTCATTGTCTTGATCGACACATAGCATCGCCGTTCATTGTACTTGGCCTTCATCTCATCCTTTGTCTTTCTTGATGGCTTACAGAATTGGCTTTTGTTTTAGCTCAGCCTTCTCAATTGATATGATATTAGCTAGGTAAAGCCCTATTTTCCTATTCCATGTATGTGCTCATAAGTATTCATTGCAGTGATAAAGGTACTTGTGGGGGTATGAATGGTATGGCCCAAGTCAGGCGTTGTCGTAGTAGTACTAAGTAGTAGCACGCTGCCCTTCCTACACCAGCATCAGCATCAGCAGCAGCAGTAGCGACCACTGCATGTTTGAAATATCCCTTGCTTGTCTCTCCACTGGCATCGCTTCGTACAATTCGTATCAGGTGCAGTAGTGGATGCTAATAACAGCTAGTAGTAGTAGTAGTAGTAGTAGTAGTAGTAGTAGTAGTAGTAGTAGTAGTAGTAGTAGTAGTAGTAGTAGTAGTAGTAGTAGTAGTAGTAGTA